>NC_091151.1:61797009-61957009 GCF_040958095.1 Procambarus clarkii
AGCAAATGGGACAATTCGGCTAATAATGTTGGTGGTAGCTGTAAGCATCATCACCACTGGCTGTGACTCTGCCAGTGGTGATGATGGAGTGGGGGGAGTGGACACTCCCCCCACACCCTCGGCAACAGCAACAACTTGTGGGCAGTGTTGCCACAGTAGCTCCTTTGAATGTTATAGTCCTACCAGACGGGGGGATTGGTCAGACAACCTTTAAAAGACATTGGCCACCCCCTGCTGCGCCCGCCGTCGCCGTGCAGGTGCCCGCCGCCGCGGGGTTCTTTGGGCCACAAAAAACGTGGCCCAGGTGCGACCATCGCCCTTTAAAAAATCAAATAAAAAAAAAAGGATACATTCCATTCTACCGCCTGAGATGCGGCTAGCTGTTGCTGGGCCCACTCGCCACAAAGCCACCACCACCACACCCCAAAACCCAAGTCTGGACAACTTAATAAACGTGAATTTTAAATAGAGGAAATTCCACCCGTCAAAACATTATTGAACATGTTTGAACAAAACAGCCAACAGGTGATATGGGATAGTCACGGGAATTTATTAAAGCCTGTGCAAAATTTAAATATTTTAGATATAATTAAAACTTTAGCCTTTACTAAAGGACAATTTATGACAGCTGAGAAGGTAGATGTAAGGATTTTACTGAAGGTGGCCGGAATAGACCCATCCTTTATACGTAATTCTCGTGCCAGATCACAGTTAAAAGGGGGGAGGGGTATCCATAGGAGACCCCCATTGGGAACCGTATTGAAAAACCTATATGAACCACATCTTAAACGTCATTATAATCAGTTGTGTATCCACCATGGAGCGAGCTTCTTCATCCCCTCCAGCGGTAGAGGAGGAAGAAAAATCTCCCCTATTGAAGCGTTTGGTTGCTACTCATCGTTACTACAAGTTTGTCGAACACAAAAGTAGATTGATATATGTCTTATGGGATTGTTATGACCGTCTTGTGTTGAGTGCTCCCCCAGAACGGTTTTTTAAGTCATTTGGTGAAACGGTGAAAAGTTATGAAGAGTATTCATCTCAGGAGATCCGGACAAAGATTTGGCGAATGAAAAAATTAACCTTCCATCATCGGGACATGATTACAGCCTTTGAGTCTGGCCGGAGTGTCTATGGGCTCATAAGGTGACCTCTACCCCCCACCCCTTCATCCCTCTTCCTCCCCTAGGTGGGCCATAGGTGTATTTAAAGGTCCCCCACCGCCGCTCCTGGAACACTATACTACAGTTGTCGACACGCTCCTCACAGCCACCCTTTCGCCATGTCGCTGGCGAGTATCAAGACCATTGGTGACGATATCATTGACTCCCAGACCTTTGGGGTAGGCGACGTCATCGTCTATGAGTTACTGGCTGCCGTTGTGCGTCCCTATGGGCTAGCCTCTGTCATCTGGAAAACCTAAAACCTACCCCTACGCCCGTGTGGAACGTGTTGGGCTGAGAAATTTCAATAGGGCAATAATTTGTTGTCGGGCTACCACAGGGGACAATGATATGAAGATAGCCACACTCCCCTCTGTAGGACAAGATCTCATAGAGGAGCCCGTCCTTTACTTCAGGCCGACATTTGTGGCCCTGATTTCAGCATTCGGGGTAGGAGCCCCCTTCGAGTCAAATCCAATAGCCCAGGCACAAGTTCAGACTTCCGCCGACACTCACTACGTCTCTAACGTCACCCTGGATACATCCAAAAACCGGCGATATTGGATCAGGATGGCCCTAACAAAGGTGGGCAATCTAATGGTGAGAACCCCAACCATGTCTCAGCTAGTGGTACCCCACGGCTTAGGGGCTTCCCCCGATGGTATGGACAACTGGCACAAGGACATTGGACCCATGCTGCTCTCTCTTCATCAAGAACTGGCCAAACTCAACAAAGAGTTGGTCATCCTCAAACGACCTCCTGCTGTTACCCCATCAGTGGAGCCCCTCCCGTTCGACAACCCTAGTGGTTATAGTTTTACTATCACCCTCAACACCGTGGAGGGAGAGGGTGGTACCAACCCAAGAACCTTCATTCTTTGGGGCACACGTGAGGAATGAGGTGATTTGGTGAAATGCTATGCCCAAGATTGCCATCCGAGTTGCCGGCGGGGAAGTGGTTCAAATAGCTTCGGCTATCACTTCCTTGTCCGGTCGTGATGGTCAAGCGGATTAAGGCGCCCTGTAGTTACCAGTTGCGTTGCTCCTGGGAGTATGGGTTCGAGTCACTTCTGGGGTGTGAGTTTTCAGTCGCATATAGTCCTAGGGACCATTCAGGCTTGTTTGCATTTGTGTTCCTCACGTGTGCCCCAAAGAATGAGGTGATTTGGTGAAATGCTATGCCCAAGATTACCATCCGAGTTGCCGGCGGGGAAGTGGATCAAATAGCTTCGGCTATCACTTCCGTGTCCGGCCGTGATGGTCAAGCGGATTAAGGCGCCCTGTAGTTACCAGTTGCGTTGCTCCTGGGAGTATGGGTTCGAGTCACTTCTGGGGTGTGAGTTTTCAGTCGCATATAGTCCTGGGGACCATTCAGGCTTGTTTGCATTTGTGTTCCTCACGTGTGCCCCAAAGAATGAGGTGATTTGGTGAAATGCTATGCCCAAGATTACCATCCGAGTTGCCGGCGGGGATGTGGTTCAAATAGCTTCGACTATCACTTCCTTGTCCGGTCGTGATGGTCAAGCGGATTAAGGCGCCCTGTAGTTACCAGTTGCGTTGCTCCTGGGAGTATGGGTTCGAGTCACTTCTGGGGTGTGAGTTTTCAGTCGCATATAGTCCTAGGGACCATTCAGGCTTGTTTGCATTTGTGTTCCTCACGTGTGCCCCAAAGAATGAGGTGATTTGGTGAAATGCTATGCCCAAGATTACCATCCGAGTTGCCGGCGGGGAAGTGGATCAAATAGCTTCGGCTATCACTTCCGTGTCCGGCCGTGATGGTCAAGCGGATTAAGGCGCCCTGTAGTTACCAGTTGCGTTGCTCCTGGGAGTATGGGTTCGAGTCACTTCTGGGGTGTGAGTTTTCAGTTGCATATAGTCCTGGGGACCATTCAGGCTTGTTTGCATTTGTGTTCCTCACGTGTGCCCCAAAGAATGAGGTGATTTGGTGAAATGCTATGCCCAAGATTACCATCCGAGTTGCCGGCGGGGATGTGGTTCAAATAGCTTCGACTATCACTTCCTTGTCCGGTCGTGATGGTCAAGCGGATTAAGGCGCCCTGTAGTTACCAGTTGCGTTGCTCCTGGGAGTATGGGTTCGAGTCACTTCTGGGGTGTGAGTTTTCAGTCGCATATAGTCCTAGGGACCATTCAGGCTTGTTTGCATTTGTGTTCCTCACGTGTGCCCCAAAGAATGAGGTGATTTGGTGAAATGCTATGCCCAAGATTACCATCCGAGTTGCCGGCGGGGAAGTGGTTCAAATAGCTTCGGCTATCACTTCCTTGTCCGGCCGTGATGGTCAAGCGGATTAAGGCGCCCTGTAGTTACCAGTTGCGTTGCTCCTGGGAGTATGGGTTCGAGTCACTTCTGGGGTGTGAGTTTTCAGTCGCATATAGTCCTGGGGACCATTCAGGCTTGTTTGCATTTGTGTTCCTCACGTGTGCCCCAAAGAATGAGGTGATTTGGTGAAATGCTATGCCCAAGATTACCATCCGAGTTGCCGGCGGGGAAGTGGTTCAAATAGCTTCGACTATCACTTCCTTGTCCGGCCGTGATGGTCAAGCGGATTAAGGCGCCCTGTAGTTACCAGTTGCGTTGCTCCTGGGAGTATGGGTTCGAGTCACTTCTGGGGTGTGAGTTTTCAGTCGCATATAGTCCTGGGGACAATTCAGGCTTGTTTGCATTTGTGTTCCTCACGTGTGCCCCAAAGAATGAGGTGATTTGGTGAAATGCTATGCCCAAGATTACCATCCGAGTTGCCGGCGGGGAAGTGGTTCAAATAGCTTCGGCTATCACTTCCTTGTCCAGCCGTGATGGTCAAGCAGATTAAGGCGCCCTGTAGTTACCAGTTGCGTTGCTCCTGGGAGTATGGGTTCGAGTCACTTCTGGGGTGTGAGTTTTCAGTCGCATATAGTCCTGGGGACCATTCAGGCTTGTTTGCATTTGTGTTCCTCACGTGTGCCCCAAAGAATGAGGTGATTTGGTGAAATGCTATGCCCAAGATTACCATCCGAGTTGCCGGCGGGGAAGTGGTTCAAATAGCTTCGGCTATCACTTCCTTGTCCGGCCGTTATGGTCAAGCGGATTAAGGCGCCCTGTAGTTACCAGTTGCGTTGCTCCTGGGAGTATGGGTTCGAGTCACCTCTGGGGTGTGAGTTTTCAGTCGCATATAGTCCTGGGGACCATTCAAGCTTGTTTGCATTTGTGTTCCTCACGTGTGCCCCAAAGAATGAGGTGATTTGGTGAAATGCTATGCCCAAGATTACCATCCGAGTTGCCGGCGGGGAAGTGGTTCAAATAGCTTTGGCTATCACTTCCTTGTCCGGCCGTGATGGACAAGCGGATTAAGGCGCCCTGTAGTTACCAGTTGCGTTGCTCCTGGGAGTATGGGTTCGAGTCACTTCTGGGGTGTGAGTTTTCAGTCGCATATAGTCCTGGGGACCATTCAGGCTTGTTTGCATTTGTGTTCCTCATGTGTGCCCCAAAGAATGAGGTGATTTGGTGAAATGCTATGCCCAAGATTACCATCCGAGTTGCCGGCGGGGAAGTGGTTCAAATAGCTTCGGCTATCACTTCCTTGTCCGGCCGTGATGGTCAAGCGGATTAAGGCACCCTGTAGTTACGAGTTGCGTTGCTCCTGGGAGTATGGGTTCGAGTCACTTCTGAGGTGTGAGTTTTCAGTCGCATATAGTCCTGGGGACCATTCAGGCTCGTTTGCATTTGTGTTCCTCACGTGTGCCCCAAAGAATGAGGTGATTTGGTGAAATGCTATGCCCAAGATTACCATCCGAGTTGCCGGCGGGGAAGTGGTTCAAATAGCTTCGGCTATCACTTCCTTGTCCGGCCGTGATGGTCAAGCGGATTAAGGCGCCCTGTAGTTACCAGTTGCGTTGCTCCTGGGAGTATGGGTTCGAGTCACTTCTGGGGTGTGAGTTTTCAGTCGCATATAGTCCTGGGGACCATTCAGGCTTGTTTGCATTTGTGTTCCTCACGTGTGCCCCAAAGAATGAGGTGATTTGGTGAAATGCTATGCCCAAGATTACCATCCGAGTTGCCGGCGGGGAAGTGGTTCAAATAGCTTCGACTATCACTTCCTTGTCCGGCCGTGATGGTCAAGCGGATTAAGGCGCCCTGTAGTTACCAGTTGCGTTGCTCCTGGGAGTATGGGTTCGAGTCACTTCTGGGGTGTGAGTTTTCAGTCGCATATAGTCCTGGGGACCATTCAGGCTTGTTTGCATTTGTGTTCCTCACGTGTGCCCCAAAGAATGAGGTGATTTGGTGAAATGCTATGCCCAAGATTACCATCCGAGTTGCCGGCGGGGAAGTGGTTCAAATAGCTTCGGCTATCACTTCCGTGTCCGGCCGTGATGGTCAAGCAGATTAAGGCGCCCTGTAGTTACCAGTTGCGTTGCTCCTGGGAGTATGGGTTCGAGTCACTTCTGGGGTGTGAGTTTTCAGTCGCATATAGTCCTGGGGACCATTCAGGCTTGTTTGCATTTGTGTTCCTCACGTGTGCCCCAAAGAATGAGGTGATTTGGTGAAATGCTATGCCCAAGATTACCATCCGAGTTGCCGGCGGGGATGTGGTTCAAATAGCTTCGACTATCACTTCCTTGTCCGGTCGTGATGGTCAAGCGGATTAAGGCGCCCTGTAGTTACCAGTTGCGTTGCTCCTGGGAGTATGGGTTCGAGTCACTTCTGGGGTGTGAGTTTTCAGTCGCATATAGTCCTAGGGACCATTTAGGCTTGTTTGCATTTGTGTTCCTCACGTGTGCCCCAAAGAATGAGGTGATTTGGTGAAATGCTATGCCCAAGATTACCATCCGAGTTGCCGGCGGGGAAGTGGTTCAAATAGCTTCGGCTATCACTTCCTTGTCCGGCCGTGATGGTCAAGCGGATTAAGGCGCCCTGTAGTTACCAGTTGCGTTGCTCCTGGGAGTATGGGTTCGAGTCACTTCTGGGGTGTGAGTTTTCAGTCGCATATAGTCCTGGGGACCATTCAGGCTTGTTTGCATTTGTGTTCCTCACGTGTGCCCCAAAGAATGAGGTGATTTGGTGAAATGCTATGCCCAAGATTACCATCCGAGTTGCCGGCGGGGAAGTGGTTCAAATAGCTTCGACTATCACTTCCTTGTCCGGCCGTGATGGTCAAGCGGATTAAGGCGCCCTGTAGTTACCAGTTGCGTTGCTCCTGGGAGTATGGGTTCGAGTCACTTCTGGGGTGTGAGTTTTCAGTCGCATATAGTCCTGGGGACAATTCAGGCTTGTTTGCATTTGTGTTCCTCACGTGTGCCCCAAAGAATGAGGTGATTTGGTGAAATGCTATGCCCAAGATTACCATCCGAGTTGCCGGCGGGGAAGTGGTTCAAATAGCTTCGGCTATCACTTCCTTGTCCGGCCGTGATGGTCAAGCAGATTAAGGCGCCCTGTAGTTACCAGTTGCGTTGCTCCTGGGAGTATGGGTTCGAGTCACTTCTGGGGTGTGAGTTTTCAGTCGCATATAGTCCTGGGGACCATTCAGGCTTGTTTGCATTTGTGTTCCTCACGTGTGCCCCAAAGAATGAGGTGATTTGGTGAAATGCTATGCCCAAGATTACCATCCGAGTTGCCGGCGGGGAAGTGGTTCAAATAGCTTCGGCTATCACTTCCTTGTCCGGCCGTGATGGTCAAGCGGATTAAGGCGCCCTGTAGTTACCAGTTGCGTTGCTCCTGGGAGTATGGGTTCGAGTCACCTCTGGGGTGTGAGTTTTCAGTCGCATATAGTCCTGGGGACCATTCAAGTTTGTTTGCATTTGTGTTCCTCACGTGTGCCCCAAAGAATGAGGTGATTTGGTGAAATGCTATGCCCAAGATTACCATCCGAGTTGCCGGCGGGGAAGTGGTTCAAATAGCTTTGGCTATCACTTCCTTGTCCGGCCGTGATGGACAAGCGGATTAAGGCGCCCTGTAGTTACCAGTTGCGTTGCTCCTGGGAGTATGGGTTCGAGTCACTTCTGGGGTGTGAGTTTTCAGTCGCATATAGTCCTGGGGACCATTCAGGCTTGTTTGCATTTGTGTTCCTCACGTGTGCCCCAAAGAATGAGGTGATTTGGTGAAATGCTATGCCCAAGATTACCATCCGAGTTGCCGGCGGGGAAGTGGTTCAAATAGCTTCGGCTATCACTTCCTTGTCCGGCCGTGATGGTCAAGCGGATTAAGGCACCCTGTAGTTACGAGTTGCGTTGCTCCTGGGAGTATGGGTTCGAGTCACTTCTGAGGTGTGAGTTTTCAGTCGCATATAGTCCTGGGGACCATTCAGGCTCGTTTGCATTTGTGTTCCTCACGTGTGCCCCAAAGAATGAGGTGATTTGGTGAAATGCTATGCCCAAGATTACCATCCGAGTTGCCGGCGGGGAAGTGGTTCAAATAGCTTCGACTATCACTTCCTTGTCCGGCCGTGATGGTCAAGCGGATTAAGGCGCCCTGTAGTTACCAGTTGCGTTGCTCCTGGGAGTATGGGTTCGAGTCACTTCTGGGGTGTGAGTTTTCAGTCGCATATAGTCCTGGGGACAATTCAGGCTTGTTTGCATTTGTGTTCCTCACGTGTGCCCCAAAGAATGAGGTGATTTGGTGAAATGCTATGCCCAAGATTACCATCCGAGTTGCCGGCGGGGAAGTGGTTCAAATAGCTTCGGCTATCACTTCCTTGTCCGGCCGTGATGGTCAAGCAGATTAAGGCGCCCTGTAGTTACCAGTTGCGTTGCTCCTGGGAGTATGGGTTCGAGTCACTTCTGGGGTGTGAGTTTTCAGTCGCATATAGTCCTGGGGACCATTCAGGCTTGTTTGCATTTGTGTTCCTCACGTGTGCCCCAAAGAATGAGGTGATTTGGTGAAATGCTATGCCCAAGATTACCATCCGAGTTGCCGGCGGGGAAGTGGTTCAAATAGCTTCGACTATCACTTCCTTGTCCGGCCGTGATGGTCAAGCGGATTAAGGCGCCCTGTAGTTACCAGTTGCGTTGCTCCTGGGAGTATGGGTTCGAGTCACTTCTGGGGTGTGAGTTTTCAGTCGCATATAGTCCTGGGGACAATTCAGGCTTGTTTGCATTTGTGTTCCTCACGTGTGCCCCAAAGAATGAGGTGATTTGGTGAAATGCTATGCCCAAGATTACCATCCGAGTTGCCGGCGGGGAAGTGGTTCAAATAGCTTCGGCTATCACTTCCTTGTCCGGCCGTGATGGTCAAGCGGATTAAGGCGCCCTGTAGTTACCAGTTGCGTTGCTCCTGGGAGTATGGGTTCGAGTCACCTCTGGGGTGTGAGTTTTCAGTCGCATATAGTCCTGGGGACCATTCAAGTTTGTTTGCATTTGTGTTCCTCACGTGTGCCCCAAAGAATGAGGTGATTTGGTGAAATGCTATGCCCAAGATTACCATCCGAGTTGCCGGCGGGGAAGTGGTTCAAATAGCTTTGGCTATCACTTCCTTGTCCGGCCGTGATGGACAAGCGGATTAAGGCGCCCTGTAGTTACCAGTTGCGTTGCTCCTGGGAGTATGGGTTCGAGTCACTTCTGGGGTGTGAGTTTTCAGTCGCATATAGTCCTGGGGACCATTCAGGCTTGTTTGCATTTGTGTTCCTCACGTGTGCCCCAAAGAATGAGGTGATTTGGTGAAATGCTATGCCCAAGATTACCATCCGAGTTGCCGGCGGGGAAGTGGTTCAAATAGCTTCGGCTATCACTTCCTTGTCCGGCCGTGATGGTCAAGCGGATTAAGGCACCCTGTAGTTACGAGTTGCGTTGCTCCTGGGAGTATGGGTTCGAGTCACTTCTGAGGTGTGAGTTTTCAGTCGCATATAGTCCTGGGGACCATTCAGGCTCGTTTGCATTTGTGTTCCTCACGTGTGCCCCAAAGAATGAGGTGATTTGGTGAAATGCTATGCCCAAGATTACCATCCGAGTTGCCGGCGGGGAAGTGGTTCAAATAGCTTCGACTATCACTTCCTTGTCCGGCCGTGATGGTCAAGCGGATTAAGGCGCCCTGTAGTTACCAGTTGCGTTGCTCCTGGGAGTATGGGTTCGAGTCACTTCTGGGGTGTGAGTTTTCAGTCGCATATAGTCCTGGGGACAATTCAGGCTTGTTTGCATTTGTGTTCCTCACGTGTGCCCCAAAGAATGAGGTGATTTGGTGAAATGCTATGCCCAAGATTACCATCCGAGTTGCCGGCGGGGAAGTGGTTCAAATAGCTTCGGCTATCACTTCCTTGTCTGGCCGTGATGGACAAGCGAATTAAGGCGCCCTGTAGTTACCAGTTGCGTTGCTCCTGGGAGTATGGGTTCGAGTCACTTCTGGGGTGTGAGTTTTCAGTCGCATATAGTCCTGGGGACCATTCAGGCTTGTTTGCATTTGTGTTCCTCACGTGTGCCCCAAAGAATGAGGTGATTTGGTGAAATGCTATGCCCAAGATTACCATCCGAGTTGCCGGCGGGGAAGTGGTTCAAATAGCTTCGGCTATCACTTCCTTGTCCGGCCGTGATGGTCAAGCGGATTAAGGCGCCCTGTAGTTACCAGTTGCGTTGCTCCTGGGAGTATGGGTTCGAGTCACCTCTGGGGTGTGAGTTTTCAGTCGCATATAGTCCTGGGGACCATTCAAGCTTGTTTGCATTTGTGTTCCTCACGTGTGCCCCAAAGAATGAGGTGATTTGGTGAAATGCTATGCCCAAGATTACCATCCGAGTTGCCGGCGGGGAAGTGGTTCAAATAGCTTTGGCTATCACTTCCTTGTCTGGCCGTGATGGACAAGCGAATTAAGGCGCCCTGTAGTTACCAGTTGCGTTGCTCCTGGGAGTATGGGTTCGAGTCACTTCTGGGGTGTGAGTTTTCAGTCGCATATAGTCCTGGGGACCATTCAGGCTTGTTTGCATTTGTGTTCCTCACGTGTGCCCCAAAGAATGAGGTGATTTGGTGAAATGCTATGCCCAAGATTACCATCCGAGTTGCCGGCGGGGAAGTGGTTCAAATAGCTTCGGCTATCACTTCCTTGTCCGGCCGTGATGGTCAAGCGGATTAAGGCACCCTGTAGTTACGAGTTGCGTTGCTCCTGGGAGTATGGGTTCGAGTCACTTCTGAGGTGTGAGTTTTCAGTCGCATATAGTCCTGGGGACCATTCAGGCTCGTTTGCATTTGTGTTCCTCACGTGTGCCCCAAAGAATGAGGTGATTTGGTGAAATGCTATGCCCAAGATTACCATCCGAGTTGCCGGCGGGGAAGTGGTTCAAATAGCTTCGGCTATCACTTCCCAGCAAACACAAATCATCTACACAACGTTCGCCTATCTCTTCCCATAGGTGTGGGAATGATTTGCATTGAGAATGGTGCAGGAGAGCCTTTGAGAAACTTTTACTCAAAAAATCCAAACACAAAGGTTTAATTATAAATTGTTTTTCTACAATTATTTTCTTCCAAATGTAAACAAATAGTTTTTACATGTTTAAATATAAAATTTATGGTGTTTTTTTGTAAAATTCATTAATAAATTGTGAATGATATATATTGGCTGAGTGAAACCTTAAAAATCCATTTAGTTATAATATGAACAGAAAAAAGTAGTTTTCCAAATTTTCTAAAAATCGCTCTTTTTAACACAATTTGACTCCTTATGCATTCCACTAAACACTAATATCATGTTTAAATATATAATTTATGTATTATTCCCTAAGATAATTTATATAAATTATAAAAGTTGCTGGAAAGTGGTGAGAAAGAATCTGAAAACGTTTTGTTGTCTTATATTGGCGTGTTCTTATTAACTAGAGTGAGTAAGAGTGAGCGAGAGTGGGTAAGAGTGAGTAAGAGTGACTGAAGGTGAGTGAGAGTGTGTAAGTGTGAGTAAGAGTGAGTATAAGTAAGAGTGACTGAGAGTGAGTAAGAGTGACAGAGTGAGTAAGAGTGAGAGTAAGGGTGACAGAATGAGTAAGAGTGAGAGTAAAGTGATTGAGAGTAAGGGTGAGTATGAGAGTAAGAGTGATTGAGAGTTAGAGTAAGAGTGATTGAGAGTAAGAGTGATTGAGAGTAAGAATGATTGAGAGTAAGAGTGATTGAAAGTAAGAGTGATTGAGAGTAAGAGTGATTGAGAGTAAGAGTGATTGGGAGTAAGAGTGATTGAGAGTAAGAGTGATTGGGAGTAAGAGTGATTGGGAGTAGGAGTTAGAGTGAGAGTAGGAGTAAGAATGAGAATAAGAGTGATTGAGAGTAAGAGTGAGTAAGAGTAAGAATGAGAGTAAGAGTGATTGAGAGTAAGAGTGATTGAGAGTAAGAGTGATTGAGAGTAAGAGTGATTGGGAGTAAGAGTGATTGGGAGTAAGAGTAAGTGTGAGAGTAAGAGTAAGAATGAGAATAAGAGTGATTGAGAGTAAGAGTGATTGGGAGTAAGAGTAAGAAGGAGAGTAGGAGTGATTGAGAGTAGGAGTGATTGGGAGTAGGAGTGATTGGGAGTAAGAGTGATTGAGAGTAAGAGTAATTGAGAGTAAGAGTATGAGAGAAAGAGTGAGAGAGTGAGTATGAATGGGTAAGGGTGACTGAGAGTGAGTAAGAGTGAGAGAGTAAGAATGACAGAGAGTAAGAGTGACAGAGAGTAAGAGTGACAGAGTAAGAGTGACAGAGAGTAAGAGTGACAGAGTAAGAGTGACAGAGAGTAAGAGTGACAGAGAGTAAGAGTGACAGAGAGTAAGAGTGACAGAGTAAGAGTGAGTATGAGAGTGAGTAAGGATGACTGAGAGAAAGAGTGAGTAATAGTGCGTAAGAGTGATTGAGAGTTAGAGTGAGAGTAAGAGTGATTGAGAGTTAGTGAGAGTAAGAGTGATTGAGAGTAAGAGTGATTGGGAGTAAGAGTGATTGAGAGTAAGAGTGATTGGGAGTAAGAATGATTGGGAGTAGGAGTAAGAATGAGAATAAGAGTGATTGAGAGTAAGAGTGAGTAAGAGTGAGTAAGAGTAAGAGTGATTGAGAGTAAGAGTGATTGAGAGTAAGAGTGATTGAGAGTAAGAGTGATTGGGAGTAAGAGTGATTGAGAGTCAGAGTGATTGGGAGTAAGAGTGATTGGGAGTAGGAGTAAGAATGAGAATAAGAGTGATTGAGAGTAAGAGTGAGTAAGAGTAAGAATGAGAGTAAGAGTGATTGAGAGTAAGAGTGATTGAGAGTAAGAGTGATTGAGAGTAAGAGTGATTGGGAGTAAGAGTGATTGGGAGTAAGAGTAAGAGTGAGAGTAAGAGTAAGAATGAGAATAAGAGTGATTGAGAGTAAGAGTGATTGGGAGTAAGAGTAAGAATGAAAGTAGGAGTGATTGAGAGTAGGAGTGATTGGGAGTAGGAGTGATTGGGAGTAAGAGTGATTGAGAGTAAGAGTAATTGAGAGTAAGAGTATGAGAGTAAGAGTGAGAGAGTGAGTATGAATGGGTAAGGGTGACTGAGAGTGAGTAAGAATGACAGAGTAAGAGTGACAGAGAGTAAGAGTGACAGAGAGTAAGAGTGACAGAGAGTAAGAGTGACAGAGAGTAAGAATGACAGAGTAAGAGTGACAGAGAGTAAGAGTGACAGAGAGTAAGAGTGACAGAGAGTAAGAGTGACAGAGAGTAAGAGTGACAGAGTAAGAGTGACAGAGTAAGAGTGACAGAGAGTAAGAGTGACAGAGAGTAAGAGTGACAGAGAGTAAGAGTGACAGAGTGTAAGAGTGACAGAGTAAGAGTGACAGAGTAAGAGTGACAGAGAGTAAGAGTGACAGAGAGTAAGAGTGACAGAGAGTAAGAGTGACAGAGAGTAAGAGTGACAGAGTAAGAGAGTGAGAGTGATTATGAGAGAGTTAAGAGTGTGAGGTGTGAGAGGGTATAGCAGGCCAGGGAGGCAGGATGTGTGGTCACAGGCGAGGCCTAGGCCTCGTGATCTCTAATGTTGGTTTTTATATATATGTTGGATTTTTTGTCCTGTTTCAAATTATAATTATTTAGCAGGAATGTAATAAGATATTGCACAGTATTAATGTGACAATAATATATGCATTATTTCCTTGATAATCAAACTTGTTGTTCAAAGATAATATACAATCTTTGAAGGAAACATTTTGAGAGCGCGAGCTGGCAACACTGGGCTGGTGGGTGAGAGAGACATATGGTTAGTTGTGCTCAGACCTTCAGTGGTGAAGGGTGTGTCCCAGCTGGCCGCCACCAGCCGCCACCCGCCGCCCACCACCAACCGCCACCCGCCACCACCCACCACCCACCACCAGCCGCCACCCGCCACCACCCACCACCAACCGCCACCTGCCACCACACACCACCAGCCGCCACCCGCCGCCACCCGCCACCCACCACCCGCCGCCACCCGCCACCCACCACCACCCGCCACCCGCCGCCACCCGCCACCCACCACCAGCCGCCACCCACCACCAGCCGCCACCCGCCACCACCCACCACCAGCCACCACCTGCCACCACCCACCACCAGCCGCCACCCGCCACCACCCACCACCAGCCGCCACCCGCCACCACCCACCACCAGCCGCCACCCGCCACCAGCCACCGCCACCCACCACCGCCACTCACCACCCGCCGCCACCACCCACCACCCGCCGCCACCCGCCACCCACCACCAGCCGCCACCCGCCACCACCCACCACCAGCCGCCACCCGCCACCACCCACCACCAGCCGCCACCCGCCACCACCCGCCACCAGCCGCCACCCGCCACCAGCCACCGCCACCCACCACCGCCACTCACCACCCGCCGCCACCACCCACCACCAGCCGCCACCCGCCACCAGCCACCGCCACCTACCACCGCCACCCGCCGCCACCACCCACCACCACCACCCACCACCACCAGCCGCCGCCGCCACCACCACCCACCACCACCGCCGCCACCACCCATCACCGCCGCCGCCACCACCACCCACCACCACCGCCGCCGCCACCACCCATCACCGCCGCCGCCGCCACCACCCACCACAGCCGCCGCCGACACCACCGCCACCACCCACCACAGCCGCCACCACCACCCACCACCACCACCACCACCCACCACCGCCGCCACCACCAGCCGCCACAAGACGCCACCGCCCGCCACCGCCCGCCACCAGCCGCCATCACCACCACCACCAGCCGCCATCACCGCCACCAGCCGCCACCAGCTGCCACCACCACCAGCCGCCACCACCACCACCACCAGCCGCCATCACCGCCACCACCAGCCGCCATCACCGCCACCAGCTGCCACCACCACCAGCCGCCATCACCGCCACCAGCTGCCACCACCACCAGCCGCCATCACCGCCACCAGCTGCCACCACCACCAGCCGCCACCACCGCCACCACCACCTGCGACCAGCCGCCACCACCGCCCGCTATCAGCCGTCACCGCCCGTTGCCACAGTCGCCACCGCAAGCCGCCACCGCCAGCCGCCACCAGCCCCCCCCCACCGCCGATCGTCACCACCCACCACAGCCGCCGCCGCCCTCCACCGCCCGCCACCGCCCGCCACCACCCACCACAGCCGCCACCACCCACCACCCGCCGCCACCACCCACCACCACCAGCCGCCGCCGCCACCCACCACCCGCCGCCACCAGCCACCACCACCAGCCGCCGCCGCCACCACCACCCACCACCACCGCCGCCACCACCAGCCGCCGCCGCCACCACCACCCACCACCACCGCCGCCACCACCACCCACCACCACCCACCACCACCACCGCCGCCACCACCCACCACCACCAGCCGCCGCCGCCACCACCACCCACCACCACCGCCGCCACCACCACCCACCACCACCGCCGCCACCACCCACCACCGCCAGCCGCCACCACTCATCACAGACGCCGCCACCCGCCACCGCCCGCCACCACCGCCAGTGTCCGCCACCGACGCCACTGTCCGCCATCGCCGCCACTGTCCGCCACCGCCGTCAGTGTCCGCCACCGCCGCCACTGTCCGCCACCGCCACCACTGTCTGCCACCGCCACCACTGTCCGCCCGCCGCCACCACTGTCCGCCCGCCGCCACCACTGTCCGCCCGCCGGCACCACTGTCCGCCCGCCGCCACCACTGTCCGCCCGCCGCCACCACTGTCCGCCCGCCGCCTCCACTGTCCGCCCGCCACCTCCACTGTCCGCCCGCCGCCTCCACTGTCCGCCCGCCGCCTCCACTGTCCGCCCGCCGCCACTGTCCGCCCGCCGCCTCCACTGTCTGCCCGCCGCCGCCACTGTCCGCCCGCCGCCTCCACTGTCTGCCCGCCGCCGCCACTGTCCGCCCGCCGCCTCCACTGTCTGCCCGCCGCCGCCACTGTCCGCCCGCCGCCGCCACTGTCCGCCCGCCGCCGCCACTGTCCGCCCGCCGCCGCCACTGTCCGCCCGCCGCCGCCACTGTCCGGTCGCCGCCGCCACTCTCCACCACCGCCGCCACTGTCCACCACCGCCGCCACTGTCCACCACCGCCGCCACGGTCCGCCACAGCCGCCACTATCCGCCACAGCCGCCACTGTCCGCCCGCCGCCACTGTCCGCCCGCCGCCACTGTCCGCTCGCCGCCACTATCCGCCACCGCCGCCATTTTCCTCCCGCCGCCACTGTCCGCCCGCCGCCACTGTCCGCCCGCCGCCGCCTTGGCCGCCCGCCGCCACTATCCACCACCGCTGCCACTGTCCGCCCGCCGCCACTGTCCGCCCGCCGCCACTATCCGCCACCGCCGCCACTGTCCGCCCGACGCCACTGTCCGCCCGCCGCCACTATCCGCCACCGCCGCCACTGTCCACCCGCCGCCACTGTCCGCCCGCTGCCACTATCCGCCACCGCCACCACTGTCCGCCACCGCCACCACTGTCTGCCACCGCCACCACTGTCTGCCACCGCCACCACTGTCCGCCCGCCGCCGCCACTGTCCGCCCGCCGCTGTCACTGTCCACCCGCCGCCACTGTCCACCACTGCCGCCAAAGCCGCCACGGTCCGCCCGCCGCTACTATCCGCCACTGTCCGCCCGCCGCCACTGTCCGCCCGCCGCCACTGTCCGCCCGCCGCCACTATCCGCCACCGCCGCCACTGTCCGCCCGCCGCCACTATCCGCCACCGCCGCCACTGTCCGCCCGCCGCCACTGTCCGCCCGCCGCCACTATCCGCCACCGCCGCCACTGTCCGCCCGCCGCCACTGTCCGCCCGCCGCCACTATCCGCCACCACCGCCACTGTCCGCCACAGCCGCCACTCTCCGCCGTACAGCCTCCCCTCTCTCCGTTAGTAAATAATTATAATTGTTAGTAAATAATAAAAGAAATATAAATTATTAGATTTTTTTTACCCTTAAATTGGTTTTAATATTTAAATTGAAAATAATAATATAATATAAAATATAATAAAAATAATATAATATAAAATATAATTTAATTTCAAGAAATTTAACTTTAAACACAAAGATGTGAAAAGGGTTCAGATTATTGGCTCAAACCTTTCATAAGAGATTCATATTGGTATATGAATGGATATTGAATGACTCATGTTAGGAGTGTAAAGTTGCCACAACATCTCAAATTAGTGTTAGATACATATGTCTTGGTTATAAGTTTTGGAAACCTATTTAAGTCCACACACAATATCGTATCTGATACGATAAAACAAACGTTTCCAATACTTTCAAATACTTTCCAGATATGTTGTGGCAACCTAAAATTGTTTGCTGGGTTCCTTGTTTGGCCGTGATGGTCAAGCGGATTAAGGCGCCCTGTAGTTACCAGTTGCGTTTCTCCTGGGAGTATGGGTTCGAGTCACTTCTGGGGTGTGAGTTTTCAGTCGCATATAGTCCTGGGGACCATTCAGGCTTGTTTGCATTTGTGTTCCTCACGTGTGCCCCAAAGAATGAGGTGATTTGGTGAAATGCTATGCCCAAGATTACCATCCGAGTTGCCGGCGGGGAAGTGGTTCAAATAGCTTCGGCTATCACTTCCTTGTCCGGCCGTGATGGTCAAGCGGATTAAGGCGCCCTGTAGTTACCAGTTGCGTTGCTCCTGGGAGTATGGGTTCGAGTCACTTCTGGGGTGTGAGTTTTCAAGTAATTTTCAATTATATACCTATAATAGGTTAAGTAATAATTGTAATTACGAAGCAATAAGATGCTTATCTTAACATACTAAGAAGGTTAGATAAGATCGGAGTTTTCTATGAAGCTATTCAAGGTAAACTAGTATGTTTAGTATGTCACATATGCACGTATTTAATAAGTCAATATTGACTATAGGAAATTGCGAGAACGGGTTGGACAGTTAGATACTCAATTAGATGCACAAATAGATGGATAGATAGATGGATGTACAAATGGAAAAGTAGATGGATTTATAAATGGATAGATTAATTAGTAGATAGTTGGATAAATAGATAGACATATAGATGGTCTGTGTGAAATATTTCCCACTTATAACATAAATAACTACCTAATAAATATTTATAATAATATACAGCTATGCCGTCCTCTGTTAAGCTTAAAAGACTAACCACAAATTATTATTACTGTAATTAAGTTATTATGAAGCTAATTCCTCTGTTATTAAACTATGAATTATAATAGTATTATTACTGGGCTGACGTGACATGTGTGACGTCAGCCAGCACCACGTGACATGTGTGACGTCAGCCAGCTCCACGTGACATGTGTGACGTCAGCCAGCTCCACGTGACATGCGTGACGTCAGCCAGCTCCATCTGACATGTGTGACGTCAGCCAGCTCCACGTGACATGTGTGACGTCAGCCAGCTCCACGTGACATGTGACGTCAGCCACCTCCATCTGACTTGTGTGACGTCAGCCAGCTCCACGTGACATGTGTGACGTCAGCCAGCACCACGTGACATGTGTGACGTCAGCCAGCTCCACGTGACATGTGTGACGTCAGCCAGCTCCACGTGACATGTGTGACGTCAGCCAGCTCCATCTGACATGTGTGACGTTAGCCAGCTCCACGTGATATGTGTGACGTCTGCCAGCTCCACGTGACATGTGTGACGTCAGCCAGCTCCATCTGACATGTGTGACGTTAGCCAGCTCCACGTGATATGTGTGACGTCAGCCAGCTCCACGAGACATGTGTGACGTCAGCCAACTCCATCTGACATGTGTGACGTCAGCCAGCTCCACGTAACATGTGTTACGTCAGCCAGCTCCACGTGACATGTGTGACGTCAGCCAGCTCCTCGTGACATGTGTGACGTCAGCCAGCTCCACGTGACATGTGTGACGTCAGCCAGTTCCACGTGACATGTGTGACGTCAGCCAGCTCCACGTGACATGTGTGACGTCAGCCAGCTCCATCTGACATGTGTGACGTCAGCCAGCTCCACGTAACATGTGTTACGTCAGCCAGCTCCACGTGACATGTGTGACGTCAGCCAGCTCCTCGTGACATGTGTGACGTCAGCCAGCTCCACGTGACATGTGTGACGTCAGCCAGTTCCACGTGACATGTGTGACGTCAGCCAGCTCCACGTGACATGTGTGACGTCAGCCAGTTCCACGTGACATGTGTGACGTCAGCCAGCTCCACGTAACATGTGACGTCAGCCAGCTCCATCTGACATGTGTGACGTCAGCCAGCTGCACGTGACATGTGTGACGTCAGCCAGCTCTACGTGCCATGTGTTACATCAGCCAGCTCCACGTGATATGTGTGACATCAGCCAGCTCCACGTGACATGTGTGACGTCAGCCAGCTCCACGTGACATGTGTGACGTCAGCCAGCTCCACGTGACATGTGTGACGTCAGCCAGCTCCACGTGAGTTGTGTGACGTCAGCCAGCTCCACGTGACATGTGTGACATCAGCCAGCTCCACGTGACATGTGTGACGTCAGCCAGCTCCACGTGACATGTGTGACGTCAGCCAGCTCCACGTGACATGTGTGACGTCAGCCAGCTCCACGTAACATGTGACGTCAGCCAGCTCCATCTGACATGTGTGACGTCAGCCAGCTCCACGTGACATGTGTGACGTCAGCCAGCTCTACGTGACATGTGTGACGTCAGCCAGCTCCACGTGACATGTGTGACATCAGCCAGTTCCACGTAACATGTATGACGTCAGCCAGCTTCATCTGACATGTGTGATGTCTGCCAGCTCCACGTGACATGTGTGACGTCAGCCAGCTCCATCTGACATGTGTGACGTCAGCCAGCTCCACGTGACATGTGTGACGTCAGCCAGCTCCACGTGACATGTGTGACGTCAGCCAGCCCCACGTGACATGTGTGACGTCAGCCAGCTCCACGTGACATGTGTGACGTCAGCCAGCTCCACGTGACATGTGACGTCAGCCAGCTCCACGTGACGTGTGACGTCAGCCAGCTCCACGTGACATGTGTGACGTCAGCCAGCTCCACGTGACATGTGTGACGTCAGCCAGCTCCTCGTGACATGTGTGACGTCAGCCAGCTCCACGTGACATGTGTGACGTCAGCCAGCTCCACGTGACATATGTGACGTCAGCCAGCTCCACGTGACATGTGTGATGACAGCCAGCTCCACGTGACATGTGTGACGTCAGCCAGCTCCATCTGACATGTGTGACGTCAGCCAGCTCCACGTGACATGTGTGACGTCAGCCAGCTCTACGTGACATGTGTGACGACAGCCAGCTCCACGTGACATGCGTGACGTCACCCAGCTCCACGTGACTTGCGTGACGTCAGCCAGCTCCATCTGACATGCGTGACGTCAGCCAGCTCCACGTGACATGTGTGACGTCAGCCAGCTCAACGTGACATGTGTGACGTCAGCCAGCTCCAACTGACATGTGTGACGTCAGCCAGCTCCACGTGACATGTGTGACGTCAGCCAGCTCCATCTGACATGTGTGACGTCAGCCAGCTCCATCTGACATGTGTGACATCAGCCAGCTCCACGTGACATGTGTGACGTAAGCCAGCTCCACGTGACATGTGTGACGTCAGCCAGCTCCATGTGACATGTGTGACGTCAGCCAGCTCCACGTGACATGTGTGACATCAGCCAGCTCCACGTGATATGTGTGACGTCAGCCAGCTCCACGTGACATGTGTGACGTCAGCCAGCTCCACGTGACATGTGTGACGTCAGCCAGCTCCACGTGACATGTGTGACGTCAGCCAGCTCCACGTGACATGTGACGTCAGCCAGCTCCACGTGACGTGTGACGTCAGCCAGCTCCACGTGACATGTGTGACGTCAGCCAGCTCCACGTGACATGTGTGACGTCAGCCAGCTCCACGTGACATGTGTGACGTCAGCCAGCTCCACGTGACATGTGTGACGTCAGCCAGCTCCACGTGACATGTGTGATGACAGCCAGCTCCACGTGACATGTGTGACGTCAGCCAGCTCCATCTGACATGTGTGACGTCAGCCAGCTCCACGTGACATGTGTGACGTCAGCCAGCTCTACGTGACATGTGTGACGACAGCCAGCTCCACGTGACATGCGTGACGTCACCCAGCTCCACGTGACTTGCGTGACGTCAGCCAGCTCCATCTGACATGCGTGACGTCAGCCAGCTCCACGTGACATGTGTGACGTCAGCCAGCTCCACGTGACATGTGTGACGTCAGCCAGCTCCACGTGACATGTGTGATGACCGCCAGCTCCACGTGACATGTGTGACGTCAGCCAGCTCCATCTGACATGTGTGACGTCAGCCAGCTCCACGTGACATGTGTGACGTCAGCCAGCTCTACGTGACATGTGTGACGACAGCCAGCTCCACGTGACATGCGTGACGTCACCCAGCTCCACGTGACTTGCGTGACGTCAGCCAGCTCCATCTGACATGCGTGACGTCAGCCAGCTCCACGTGACATGTGTGACGTCAGCCAGCTCAAGGTGACATGTGTGACGTCAGCCAGCTCCAACTGACATGTGTGACGTCAGCCAGCTCCACGTGACATGTGTGACGTCAGCCAGCTCCATCTGACATGTGTGACGTCAGCCAGCTCCATCTGACATGTGTGACATCAGCCAGCTCCACATGACATGTGTGACGTAAGCCAGCTCCACGTGACATGTGTGACGTCAGCCAGCTCCATGTGACATGTGTGACGTCAACCAGCTCCACGTGACATGTGTGACATCAGCCAGCTCCACGTGACATGTGTGACGTCAGCCAGCTCCACGTGACATGTGTGACGTCAGCCAGCTCCACGTGACATGTGTGACGTCAGCCAGCTCCACGTGACATGTGTGACGTCAGCCAGCTCCACGTGACATGTGACGTCAGCCAGCTCCACGTGACATGTGACGTCAGCCAGCTCCACGTGACATGTGTGACGTCAGCCAGCTCCACGTGACATGTGTGACGTCAGCCAGCTCCACGTGACATGTGTGACGTCAGCCAGCTCCACGTGACATGTGTGACGTCAGCCAGCTCCACGTGACATGTGTGACGTCAGCCAGCTCCACGTGACATGTGTGATGACAGCCAGCTCCACGTGACATGTGTGACGTCAGCCAGCTCCATCTGACATGTGTGACGTCAGCCAGCTCCACGTGACATGTGTGACGTCAGCCAGCTCTACGTGACATGTGTGACGACAGCCAGCTCCACGTGACATGCGTGACGTCACCCAGCTCCACGTGACTTGCGTGACGTCAGCCAGCTCCATCTGACATGAGTGACGTCAGCCAGCTCCATCTGACATGTGTGACGTCAGCCAGCTCCATCTGACATGTGTGACATCAGCCAGCTCCACGTGACATGTGTGACTTGAGCCAGCTCCACGTGACATGTGTGACGTCAGCCAGCTCCATGTGTGACGTCAGCCAGCTCCACGTGACATGTGTGACATCAGCCAGCTCCACGTGACATGTGTGACGTCAGCCAGCTCCACGTGACATGTGTGACGTCAACCAGCTCCACGTGACATGTGTGACGTCAGCCAGCTCCAAGTAACATGTGACGTCAGCCAGCTCCATCTGACATGTGTGACGTCAGCCAGCTCCACGTGACATGTGTGACGTCAGCCAGCTCTACGTGACATGTGTGACGTCAGCCAGCTCCACGTGACATGTGTGACATCAGCCAGTTCCACGTAACATGTGTGACGTCAGCCAGCTTCATCTGACATGTGTGATGTCAGCCAGCTCCACGTGACATGTGTGACGTCAGCCGTCTCCATCTGACATGTGTGACGTCAGCCAGCTCCACGTGACATGTGTGACGTCAGCCAGCTCCACGTGACATGTGTGACGTCAGCCAGCTCTGTGGGAACCGACCTGTGAGATTTATATTTATTTAATTTATATGAATTTATATTTACGTTAATTTATATACTTCGATAGCAATTTGTATAATGATAAGTGGACTGTATTTCTGCAATAATCTCATAATCTCACAAATCGATCCTCTACACATTAGGGGGGTTTATTAAATTAATATATATGCAGCCAATCAAACTACAGAATTAACTACATACATTGAAGAGGTTCCTTATCTTATAGTACAGCAGGCTAGTCCACCAGGTATAACTAGGGTGTAGACACTAAATTATCCTCTTTGAGGTAGCTTCCGTATCACCCAGTAACTGGTGCACAAAATCTTGCATCCTCGTCTTGACCTGTCAAAAGTGCGCTAGCTGTGAAGCCAGAATCCTATATATGACAAGCTATATCAGAGAAAACACTATACAGTACATGGAACAATAAAGACCTGGCTTAATTACCTTTAGTTTGAGGCTTCCACGTGATCTAACCGGGTCACCCTATATCCTGACATTAATGGCCATAAATGAATGATAAACGGGTTTCGGATAGACACTTAACTTGAATTTGTAGACAGCGTGTTGACAATGGTACACCTTTGGTTTCCATAACACTACGTCCAAGTAAAATTAACAGGAGCCGAATTTGCTCCCGTGTGAGCCTCTGGTCTCGTATAAACAATGGCTGTTTAACACTCCATACTATTGACGTTACTGGCCGACATTGTCCAGAATGATAGGAGCCGAATTTGCTCCACACGTCTCGGAGGTGACACAACAATGGCTGCCCTCCTTCCTCACTCTGACGCTTGGCTTACATTGTCCACATGTCAGAAAGTGATAGAAGGGTCACATTTACTCTACTTTAATATTGATAATTAAGTTAATTTATATGAGATGTTTTATGATGGTAAGGTCCAAAGACTAATGTATTTAAGAATAATTCCCAGCAGAATAGCTGGTGAATTATAATAGTGTGTGGTGATGATATCCCGTTTTCTTTAGATGGTAATTCCACTACAAGTTACGTTTTCTATGGGTAACTTGTTTATACAACACAGCTCTTATCTGTCTGTATTAAATGGTGTCGGATTTTCCGACATAATTCCCCAGGGGCTGCTCACGGGTCGAAGTCCTAATTAGAACAGACGAACACCGATACTCCTCCTTCGAATTATTAGATTAATTTGATGTTAGTAGTTAGTAATCACACATTTATGTGTCTGTTCGTACAGGACGGATGTCCCGTACTAGAGTTGCAGGGGTTAGAAGTCTAATGCGATTTCATTTCCCTGTCAACTCTTGAAAGGCTAATATTCAAGCCTAATTACATATTATTTAACCCAGAAGACTGAATGTGATCAAGTACTACAGTCAAGTATGATTCAGGGACTGCAGTGAGATCAGTGACATTAGATATAACTTGAAGTTTGTTCAGGTAACTAGTCACTGATATATAAACACTGAGGCCCATGGAATGCATCTTGATTAAATAATAAATGTATCAAATCAGTCATCAGATTTATTAGGGTTTAATTTAGTTAATTGATTCAGAAGACTGAATAGCTCATCATTAAAGTAAAGTATGGTTCTGAGACTGCAGTGGGTTCAGTGATATTGGTCGCAGTGACTTGTAGCTGTTTTAGGCTACTGTTCACTGATTTGCCACTGAGGCCTCATGAACTCATCTCCAGCTTTAAATGATGATACTAACATCAACCTCTGTTGGTATAGTCAGCTGTAATCTCCTTAGTATAATGCTACTGGAGAAATATAATCAGCTGACAAATTTAGATTTCTACTGGTATTGTTTATCTGCAGGCATAGGTCTCCTCAGGCTTGATACTGGGCCTGAGAGTAATTTACCTCCTGCAGAGTTTAACATGGTTATACCCTGATATTTAGTAGGGCTACCGATGAATCGATGGCAATAGTCTGTCCCTACAAGGAGACCGAAGTCGGTGAGGTGATCAGACTTAATATTATCTGCCAATTTTATTCCTCTATTTCTCAGGAATTTGGCTGTTGCTCTCAGACCTTGAACTTGTAGGTCTACTGGTATTTTGTCCACCACAATGGCTTGTACTCGACAGACGTACCTGCCTAAACGTACTGATGGTTGTACCACCTGGTAGACTTGAGGTCCTGCATCTGTTACAAACCCTGAGATGTTGAATGACGTCTGGGCTACAGGCCTTAATTGTAGTTCATCTGCCAGCTTTTTAGTGATATATGTTCTCTGGGATCCTTGGTCAAACAACCCACGGGTATGGACCTTGGCCCTCTTATTCAGGATGGTAATTTGGGCAGTAGGCAAAGTCGTATTACCTTTAGACTTTGCCGATTGGACACTGTTTGTTTGTTGCACCTTGCAGTACTGTACTGTGGTGGGAATGCTATCTTCCACCTTGGGGTTTGGAGACGTTGTTTTGGTGTCTCTGCACAATGCTGCATGGTGCTGACCTTTGTTACACCTATTACAGGTGTGTAATTGGGTATCACAGTCGTTGATGTTATGTTTCCTGAGGCACCTCGTGCAATGTTGCAAATCTTTGAGTCGCTCAACACGGGCGTCACTATCAGGAAAATTAGGGCAGTGGTACATTGAATGTTTCTCATTGCAGAACAAACATGTTCCATAGCTTCCAGTACCCTTTGGTGTCACGTTCTTGGATGACACAGTAACTATAGGCTTGGAGGGTCCCACTGCATATACGCCCACACTGTTACTGTTCCACTTTGGTGTTGAATTATATTGTCTAGATTGATTTGGAGTACCTTTGGTACTCTGTGGTTTACTATTATTGGTTTCTGAGGGTTTACTTGGTGGTTTTAATTTGTCATGTGTTCGTAATTGATGAACTACTGACTTTAAACCTTCAGATATTTCATTCATGGATAAGATGCTTTTATTGTAATGAGCACTCATTTGTCTCAATATGTCCCTAGGTATTTTCTCTTGGACAATTATTTTCAAGACCCACTCAGCCCCGTTTGTATCTGCTGTCAGGCTGAGGGCATTGATCAATGATTCTACCTCCAGCTTGAAGACTTGGAGTGAATCAGCTGAAGCCTCCGGTGGGGGTAAATGCAACAGCCCATGAACTAAATGTGATGTTCTTACTTCTGGATCAGCATAATTATCCTTGAGGAGTTTTACTGCCAGATCATAGCCGTCATTAGTTAATCTCAGATGGGATACTACTGTTTTAGCCTCACCTGATAATTGGCCTTGCAAATAAGAGAATTTACTACTCTTTGGTAAAGATTGTTTTGAGTCTACAAGGTCAACGAATTTGTTCCAAAATTCATCCCAATCTTCCTCATCTTTTCCTGAGAAAGAGGGTAAATTAATTGGAGGGAGTCGAGCTTCTGCTTGACTCGTATTAGATGCAACTGTTGCTGTTGTTGCTGTTGTCTTGTTCTGGGCAATTAATTTGACATAAGGCTGTAACGTGGCCTGAGTGTGATCTTCATAATTCGCAAGATCAACCATAATGTCGTCTATTTCTGTTTCTGATAAATTGGTGTTGGCAAGTTCAGCCACATATGTTGCTATTTGACATTTGATTTGCTCAAATTTACCTGCAGCTGCTTGATAATAGCTTTCCAGGTCAGCATAATCAACTGTTGATTGTTGTGACAGATCTTCACATTTCTTGATCTGTCTTGTTAAGTGGCCTTTAAGACCTGCAAGGGTTCTTTTCATTCTCCCTGCATTATCCATACTGGCTCGTTGGTGAAGCCTTGTGGGACTTGTACTTGGGCTGCTCATAATACTGAACAAGCTCTAATGGTAGCCTAAGGTAAATTCTGAACTCACTAGGCAATAATCCTACCTCTACTAGAGGTTAGCACTTAAAATTAATACACATTATATATATACAATCATACACACTAATGATTTGAGTGATAAACCAGTGTCACTGGAAGTACCTTTAGGTTAGCTCTTCTATATCACCCT
This sequence comes from Procambarus clarkii, assembly GCF_040958095.1. NCBI lineage: Eukaryota > Metazoa > Arthropoda > Malacostraca > Decapoda > Cambaridae > Procambarus > Procambarus clarkii. The sequence goes on from NC_091151.1 coordinate 61,823,362, forward strand.
AGGATGGTAGAGACACTAATTAATCACTCAAAGGTGTAATGATCATAAGTAAATTATTATATACACAACTCAACTCGAGTTGATAAAAATTACACCCAAAATAGGGTCTGGACCATTCATTAATGGTGTTAGATTATTGAATATAGTACAACTGACTATAGTAATAATGGGACTAGGATGAACGATAATAGTTCAACTAGTCAATGGTTAATATCCTACCCTGTTGTGGGTTGGCAATTAGTAAATATTATACTGTGATCACTAGTGCAATTTATATTAAATAATTCTCTATTTTGGAGAAATAATATACACCATTATTGATAATAGCCTCTTAATTAGCCTCTATGAAACTTCTAATATTATCAAGAAGTATTAAATATTATTAGTGACCTCGCGAAATAAAGTCCACAAAATTCGTAGATAATCTCTCGCGAAATGTAACACCACGAAATCCGTGAACAATATCGCGAAGACACAGTCACTAATTTGGCTGGCTTCAATATTAGCGCTGTCATTTCACGAAATAACACACCACCAAATTTCTGTGGGTGTGCATGAAACCGCTGACTAAGGCTGATCTGAACTGAGCGGGGCTCGTGAGCTCCCACGAGGCGCTGTCTTTGACTGGTTGGCCTTTGTTTAAATAACACTGCTCTAGTATATTTAATGAATCCACTGGTTAACTGGTTCATCCGGTACTAAGATGACCAAATGTGGGTTCAAAGGATGAAATAATCCGTCATCCGGTTCGAAGATGACCAAATAATGTGGGAACCGACCTGTGAGATTTATATTTATTTAATTTATATGAATTTATATTTACGTTAATTTATATACTTCCATAGCAATTTGTATAATGATAAGTGGACTGTATTTCTGCAATAATCTCATAATCTCACAAATCGATCCTCTACACATTAGGGGGGTTTATTAAATTAATATATATGCAGCCAATCAAACTACAGAATTAACTACATACATTGAAGAGGTTCCTTATCTTATAGTACAGCAGGCTAGTCCACCAGGTATAACTAGGGTGTAGACACTAAATTATCCTCTTTGAGGTAGCTTCCATATCACCCAGTAACTGGTGCACAAAATCTTGCATCCTCGTCTTGACCTGTCAAAAGTGCGCTAGCTGTGAAGCCAGAATCCTATATATGACAAGCTATATCAGAGAAAACACTATACAGTACATGGAACAATAAAGACCTGGCTTAATTACCTTTAGTTTGAGGCTTCCACGTGATCTAACCGGGCCACCCTATATCCTGACATTAATGGCCATAAATGAATGATAAACGGGTTTCGGATAGACACTTAACTTGAATTTGTAGACAGCGTGTTGACAATGGTACACCTTTGGTTTCCATAACACTACGTCCAAGTAAAATTAACAGGAGCCGAATTTGCTCCCGTGTGAGCCTCTGGTCTCGTATAAACAATGGCTGTTTAACACTCCATACTATTGACGTTACTGGCCGACATTGTCCAGAATGATAGGAGCCGAATTTGCTTCACACGTCTCGGAGGTGACACAACAATGGCTGCCCTCCTTCCTCACTCTGACGCCTGGCTTACATTGTCCACATGTCAGAAAGTGATAGAAGGGTCACATTTACTCTACTTTAATATTGATAATTAAGTTAATTTATATGAGATGTTTTATGATGGTAAGGTCCAAAGACTAATGTATTTAAGAATAATTCCCAGCAGAATAGCTGGTGAATTATAATAGTGTGTGGTGATGATATCCCGTTTTCTTTAGATGGTAATTCCACTACAAGTTACGTTTTCTATGGGTAACTTGTTTATACAACACAGCTCTTATCTGTCTGTATTAAATGGTGTCAGATTTTCCGACAAGCTCCACGTGACATGTGTGACGTCAGCCAGCTCCACGTGACATGTGTGACGTCAGCCAGCTCCACGTGACATGTGACGTCAGCCAGCTCCACGTGACGTGTGACGTCAGCCAGCTCCACGTGACATGTATGACGTCAGCCAGCTCCACGTGACATGTGTGACGTCAGCCAGCTCCACGTGACATGTGTGACGTCAGCCAGCTCCACGTGACATGTGTGACGTCAGCCAGCTCCACGTGACATGTGTGACGTCAGCCAGCTCCACGTGACATGTGTGATGACATCCAGCTCCACGTGACATGTGTGACGTCAGCTAGCTCCATCTGACATGTGTGACGTCAGCCAGCTCCACGTGACATGTGTGACGTCAGCCAGCTCCACGTAACATGTGTGACGTCAGCCAGCTCCACGTGACATGTGTGACGACAGCCAGCTCCACGTGACATGCGTGACGTCACCCAGCTCCACGTGACATGTGTGACGTCAGCTATGTCCACATGACATGTGTGACGTCAGCCAGCTCCATCTGACATGTGTGACGTCAGCCAGCTCCACGTGACATGTGTGACGTCAGCCAGCTCCATCTGACATGTGTGACGTCAGCCAGCTCCATCTGACATGTGTGACATCAGCCAGCTCCACGTGACATGTGTGACGTCAGCCAGCTCCATCTGACATGTGTGACGTCAGCCAGCTCCACGTGACATGTGTGACGTCAGCCAGCTCCACGTGACATGTGTAACGTCAGCCAGCTGCACGTGACATGTGTGACGTCAGCTAGCTCCACGTGACATGTGTGACGTCAGCCAGCTCCACGTGACATGTGTGACGACAGCCAGCTCCACGTGACATGCCTGACGTCAGCCAGCTCCACGTGACTTGCGTGACGTCAGCCAGCTCCATCGAACATGTGTGACGTCAGCCAGCTGCACGTGACCTGTGTGACGTCAGCCAGCTGCACGTGACATGTGTGACGTCAGCCAGCTGCACGTGACATGTGTGACGTCAGCCAGCTCCACGTGACATGTGTGACGTCAGCCAGCTCCACGTGACATGTGTGACGTCAGCCAGCTCCACGTGACATGTGTGACGTCAGCCAGTTCCACGTGACATGTGTGACGTCAGCCAGCTCCACGTGACATGTGTGACGTCAGCCAGCTCCACGTGACATGTGTGACGTCAGACAGCTCCATCTGAAATGTGTGACGTCAGCCAGCTGTACGTGACATGTGTGACATCAGCCAGCTCCACGTGACATGTGTGACGTCAGCCAGCTCTACGTGACATGCGTGACGTCAGCCAGCTCCATCTGACATGTGTGACGTCAGCCAGCTCCATCTGACATGTGTGACATCAGCCAGCTCCACGTGACATGTGTGACGTCACGCATGTCACGTGGAGCTGGCTGACGTCACACATGTCACGTGGAGCTGGCTGACGTCACACATGTCACGTTGAGCTGGCTGACGTCACACATGTCACGTGCAGCTGGCTGACGTCACACATGTCACGTGCAGCTGGCTGACGTCACACATGTCACGTGCAGCTGGCTGACGTCACACATGTCACGTGGAGCTGGCTGACGTCACACATGTCACGTGCAGCTGGCTGACATCACACATGTCAGACGGAGCTGGCTGACGTCACACATGTCACGTGGTGCTGGCTGACGTCATACATGTTGCGTGGAGCTGGCTGACGTCACACATGTCACGTGGAGCTGGCTGACGTCACACATGTCACGTGAAGCTGGCTGACGTCACACATGTCACGTGGAGCTGGCTGACGTCACACATGTCAGATGGAGCTGGCTGACATCACACATGTCACGTGGTGCTGGCTGACGTCACACATGTCACGTGCAGCTGGCTGACGTCACACATGTCAGATGGAGCTGGCTGACGCCACACATGTCACATGGAGCTGGCTGACGTCACACATGTCACGTGGAGCTGGCTGACGTCACACGTCACGTGGAACTGGCTGACGTCACACATGTCACGTGGAGCTGGATGACGTCACACATGTCACGTGCAGCTGGCTGACGTCGCACATGTCACGTGCAGCTGGCTGACGTGACATGTGTGACGTCAGCCAGCTCCACGTGACATGCGTGACGTCACCCAGCTCCACGTGACTTGCGTGACGTCAGCCAGCTCCATCTGACATACGTGACGTTAGCCAGCTCCACGTGACATGTGTGACGTCAGCCAGCTCCACGTGACATGTGTGACGTCAGCCAGCTCCATCTGACATGTGTGACGTCAGCCAGCTCCACGTGACATGTGTGACGTCAGCCAGCTCCATCTGACATGTGTGACGTCAGCCAGCTCCATATGACATGTGTGACATCAGCCAGCTCCACGTGACATGTGTGACGTCAGCCAGCTCCATCGTGACATGTGTGACGTCAGCCAGCCCCACGTGACATGTGTGACGTCAGCCAGCTCTACGTGACATGTGTGACGTCAGCCAGCTCCACGTGACATGTGTGACGTCAGCCAGCACCACGTAACATGTGACGTCAGCCACCTCCATCTGACATGTGTGACGTCAGCCAGCTCCACGTAACATGTGACGTCAGCCAGCTCCATCTGACATGTGTGACGTCAGCCAGTTCCACGTGACATGTGTGACGTCAGCCAGCTCCACGTGACATGTGTGACGTCAGCCAGCTGCACGTGACATGTGTGACGTCAGCCAGCTCCACGTGACATACGTGACGTCAGCCAGTTCCACGTGACATGTGTGACGTCAGCCAGCTCCACGTGACATGTGTGACGTCAGCCAGCTCCACGTGACATGTGTGACGTCAGCCAGCTCCATCTGACATGTGTGACGTCAGCCAGCTCCATCTGACATGTGTGACGTCAGCCAGCTCCGTCTGACATGTGTGACATCAGCCAGCTCCACGTGACATGCGTGACGTCAGCCAGCTCCATCTGACATGTGTGACGTCAGCCAGCTCCATCTGACATGTGTGACATCAGCCAGCTCCACGTGACATGTGTGACGTCAGCCAGCACCACGTGACATGTGTGACGTCAGCCAGCTCCATCTGACATGTGTGACGTCAGCCAGCTCCACGTGACATGTGTGACGTCAGCCAGCTCCACGTGACATGTGTGACGTCAGCCAGCTCCACGTGACATGTGTGACGTCAACCAGCTCCACGCATCATGTGTGACGTCAGCCAGCACCACGTGACATGTGTGACGTCAGCCAGCTTTATCTGACATGTGTGACGTCAGCCAGCTGCACGCGACATGTGTGACGTCAGCCAGCTCCACGTGACATGTGTGACGTCAGCGAGCTGCACGTGACATGTGTCACGTCAGCCAGCTCCACGTGACATGTGTGACGTCAGCCAGCTCCATCTGACTTGTGTGACGTCAGCCAGCTCCACGTGACATGTGTGACGTCAGCCAGCTCCACGTGACATGTGTGACGTCAGCCAGCACCACGTGACATGTGTGACGTCAGCCAGCTGCACGTGACATGTGTGACGTCAGCCAGCTCCACGTGGCATGTGTGACGTCAGCCAGCTCCACGTGACATGTGTGACGTCAGCCAGCTCCACGTGACATGTGACGTCAGCCAGCTCCACGTGACGTGTGACGTCAGCCAGCTCCACGTGACATGTATGACGTCAGCCAGCTCCACGTGACATGTGTGACGTCAGCCAGCTCCACGTGACATGTGTGACGTCAGCCAGCTCCACGTGACATGTGTGACGTCAGCCAGCTCCACGTGACATGTGTGACGTCAGCCAGCTCCACGTGACATGTGTGATGACAGCCAGCTCCACGTGACATGTGTGACGTCAGCCAGCTCCATCTGACATGTGTGACGTCAGCCAGCTGCACGTGACATGTGTGACGTCAGCCAGTTCCACGTGACATGTGTGACGTCAGCCAGCTCCACGTGACATGTGTGACGACAGCCAGCTCCACGTGACATGCGTGACGTCACCCAGCTCCACGTGACATGTGTGACGTCAGCCAGGTCCACATGACATGTGTGACGTCAGCCAGCTCCATCTGACATGTGTGACGTCAGCCAGCTCCACGTGACATGTGTGACGTCAGCCAGCTCCATCTGACATGTGTGACGTCAGCCAGCACCATCTGACATGTGTGACATCAGCCAGCTCCACGTGACATGTGTGACGTCAGCCAGCTCCATCTGACATGTGTGACGTCAGCCAGCTCCACGTGACATGTGTGTCGTCAGCCAGCTCCACGTGACATGTGTGACGTCAGCCAGCTGCACGTGACATGTGTGACGTCAGCTAGCTCCACGTGACATGTGTGACGTCAGCCAGCTCCACGTGACATGTGTGACGACAGCCAGCTCCACGTGACATGCCTGACGTCAGCCAGCTCCACGTGACTTGCGTGACGTCAGCCAGCTCCATCTGACATGTGTGACGTCAGCCAGCACCATCTGACATGTGTGACGTCAGCCAGCTGCACGTGACATGTGTGACGTCAGCCAGCTGCACGTGACATGTGTGACGTCAGCCAGCTGCACGTGACATGTGTGACGTCAGCCAGCTCCACGTGACATGTGTGACGTCAGCCAGCTCCACGTGACATGTGTGACGTTAGCCAGCTCCACGTGGCATGTGTGACGTCAGCCAGTTCCACGTGACATGTGTGACGTCACCCAGCTCCACGTGACATGTGTGACGTCAGCCAGCTCCACGTGACATGTGTGACGTCAGCTAGCTCCATCTGACATGTGTGACGTCAGCCAGCTCCGTCTGACATGTGTGACATCAGCCAGCTCCACGTGACATGTGTGACGTCAGCCAGCTCTACGTGACATGCGTGACGTCAGCCAGCTCCATCTGACATGTGTGACGTCAGCCAGCTCCATCTGACATGTGTGACATCAGCCAGCTCCACGTGACATGTGTGACGTCACGCATGTCACGAGGAGCTGGCTGACGTCACACATGTCACGTGCAGTTGGCTGACGTCACACATGTCACGTTGAGTTGGCTGACGTCACACATGTCACGTGCAGCTGGCTGACGTCACACATGTCACGTGCAGCTGGCTGACGTCATACATGTCACGTGCAGCTGGCTGACGTCACACATGTCACGTGGAGCTGGCTGACGTCACACATGTCACGTGCAGCTGGCTGACGTCACACATGTCAGACGGAGCTGGCTGACGTCACACATGTCACGTGGTGCTGGCTGACGTCATACATGTTGCGTGGAGCTGGCTGACGTCACACATGTCACGTGGAGCTGGCTGACGTCACACATGTCACGTGGAGCTGGCTGACTTCACACATGTCACGTGGAGCTGGCTGACGTCACACATGTCAGATGGAGCTGGCTGACGTCACACATGTCCCGTGGTGCTGGCTGACGTCACACATGTCACGTGGAGCTGGCTGACGTCACACATATCAGATGGAGCTGGCTGACGTCACACATGTCACATGGAGCTGGCTGACGTCACACATGTCACGTGGTGCTGGCTGACGTCACACGTCACGTGGAACTGGCTGACGTCACACATGTCACGTGGAGCTGGCTGACGTCACACATGTCACGTGCAGCTGGCTGACGTCGCACATGTCACGTCAGCCAGCTCCACGTGACATGTGTGACGTCAGCCAGCTCCACGTGACATGCGTGACGTCACCCAGCTCCACGTGACTTGCGTGACGTCAGCCAGCTCCATCTGACATACGTGACGTTAGCCAGCTCCACGTGACATGTGTGACGTCAGCCAGCTCCACGTGACATGTGTGACGTCAGCCAGCTCCATCTGACATGTGTGACGTCAGCCAGCTCCACGTGACATGTGTGACGTCAGCCAGCTCCATCTGACATGTGTGACGTCAGCCAGCTCCATATGACATGTGTGACATCAGTTAGCTCCACGTGACATGTGTGACGTCAGCCAGCTCCATCTGACATGTGTGACGTCAGCCAGCCCCACGTGACATGTGTGACGTCAGCCAGCTCCACGTGACATTTGTGACGTCAGCCAGCTGCACGTGACATGTGTGACGTCAGCCAGCTCCACGTGACATGTGTGACGTCAGCCAGCTCCACGTGACATGTGTGACGACAGCCAGCTCCACGTGACATGCCTGACGTCAGCCAGCTCCACGTGATTTGCGTGACGTCAGCCAGCTCCATCGGACATGTGTGACGTCAGCCAGCTCCACGTGACATGTGTGACGTCAGCCAGCTGCACGTGACATGTGTGACGTCAGCCAGCTCCACGTGACATGTGTGACGTCAGCCAGCTCCACGTGACATGTGTGACGTCAGCCAGCTCCACGTGACATGTGTGACGTCAGCCAGCTCCATCTGCCATGTGTGACGTCAGCCAGCTCCGTCTGACATGTGTGACATCAGCCAGCTCCAAGTGACATGCGTGACGTCAGCCAGCTCCATCTGACATGTGTGACGTCAGCCAGCTCCATCTGACATGTGTGACATCAGCCAGCTCCACGTGACATGTGTGACGTCAGCCAGCACCACGTGACATGTGTGACGTCAGCCAGCTCCATCTGACATGTGTGACGTCAGCCAGCTCCACGTGACATGTGTGACGTCAGCCAGCTCCACGTGACATGTGTGACGTCAGCCAGCTCCACGTGACATGTGTGACGTCAGCCAGCTCCACGCATCATGTGTGACGTCAGCCAGCACCACGTGACATGTGTGACGTCAGCCAGCTTTATCTGACATGTGTGACGTCAGCCAGCTGCACGTGACATGTGTGACGTCAGCCAGCTCCACGTGACATGTGTGACGTCAGCGAGCTCCATCTGACTTGTGTGACGTCAGCCAGCTCCACGTGACATGTGTGACGTCAGCCAGCTCCACGTGACATGTGTAACGTCAGCCAGCTGCACGTGACATGTGTGACGTCAGCCAGCTCCACGTGACATGTGTGACGTCAGCGAGCTGCACGTGACATGTGTGACGTCAGCCAGCTCCACGTGACATGTGTGACGTCAGCCAGCTCCATCTGACATGTGTGACGTCAGCCAGCTCCACGTGACATGTGTGACGTCAGCCAGCTCCACGTCACAAAGAGGATTGTGTAACTGAACAACTTTCTTAAGCTTCGTTGGTGACGTAAAGTGTGGAGATGAACTCTAACACATTATATAATAAACACAACAATATATTCCGTTCTGATTCTGTAATGATTCTTATTAACCACCACAACTGCAAATTTAATAACTAATAGTTGTGCCATGAAGAAGAGGGTGAGTGAGGGGAGGGAGGACTGGCCATAATTGTCTGGACAGGAATGAGTGCGTGAGTTTGGGAAAGAGAGTACTGGTCATAATGATCTGGACATGAAGGAGAGCGTAAGTGTGGGGGAGGGAGTACCGGTCATAATGGTCTGGACGACATGAGATCTTGACCAAAGACACCGGGACCATGATGGAGAGGGTGAGTGTGGGGGAGGGAGGATTTTTATTATTATTACTGTTATTTTCCTACGACAAACGTGGCCACACTAACCAGCATATTTACATACTTTAATTTAGTTTAGTTCAAACTAAAGACTTTGAAAATGTAATAAGATATTACGAAATGCGTTGAAGTGTCGCAGCAGACTAGAAATAAAAACGAATTTTGGAGAATTGATTTTTCAATTACTATCAACAGTGAAAAGAAATATAAGAAATATTGAGAAAATTCGTGTTAGATTTATTAATCTTACTTTTTCGGTCATATTTAATAATATATGTCTACAGGAAAGACTGCTACCAATATATATATATATATGCGAACAAGCCTGAATGGTCCCCAGGACAATATGAAACTGAAAACTCACACCCCAGAAGTGACTCGAACCCATACTCCCAGGAGCACCGCAACTGGTATGTACAAGACGCCTTAATCCACTTGACCATCACGACCGGACATAATGAGGTGATAGCCGAGGCTATTTGAACCACCCCACCGCCGGCACTCGGATAGTAATCTTGGGCATAGCATTTTACCAAATCACCTCATTCTTTGGGGCACACGTGAGGAACACAAATGCGAACAAGCCTGAATGGTCCCCAGGACAACATGCAACTGAAAACTCACACCCCAGAAGTGACTCGAACCCATACTCCCAGGAGCAACGCAACTGGTATGTACAAGACGCCTTAATCCACTTGACCATCACGACCGGACATAATGAGGTGATAGCCGAGGCTATTTGAACCACCCCACCGCCGGCACTCGGATAGTAATCTTGGGCATAGCATTTTACCAAATCACCTCATTCTTTGGGGCACATGTGAGGAACACAAATGCGAACAAGCCTGAATGGTCCCCAGGACAATATGCAACTGAAAACTCACACCCCAGAAGTGACTCGAACCCATACTCCCAGGAGCAACGCAACTGGTATGTACAAGATGCCTTATTCCACTTGACCATCACGACCGGACATAATGAGGTGATAGCCGAGGCTATTTGAACCACCCCACCGCCGGCACTCGGATAGTAATCTTGGGCATAGCATTTTACCAAATCACCTCATTTTTTGGGGCACACGTGAGGAACACAAATGCGAACAAGCCTGAATGGTCCCCAGGACAATATGCAACTGAAAACTCACACCCCAGAAGTGACTCGAACTCATACTCCCAGGAGCAACGCAACTGGTATGTACAAGACGCCTTAATCCACTTGACCATCACGACCGGACATAATGAGGTGATAGCCGAGGCTATTTGAACCACCCCACCGCAGGCACTCGGATAGTAATCTTGGGCATAGCTTTTTTCCAAATCACCTCATTCTTTGGGGCACACGTGAGGAACACAAATGCGAACAAGCCCGAATGGTCCCCAGGACAATATGCAACTGAAAACTCACACCCCAGAAGTGACTCGAACCCATACTCCCAGGAGCAACGCAACTGGTATGTACAAGACGCCTTAATCCACTTGACCATCACGACCGGACATAATGAGGTGATAGCCGAGGCTATTTGAACCATATTGTCCTGGGGACCATTGCATATTGTCCTGGGGACCATTCAGGCTTGTTCGCATTTGTGTTCCTCACGTGTGCCCCAAAGAATGAGGTGATTTGGTAAAATACTATGCCCAAGATTACTATCCGAGTGCCGGCGGTGGGGTGGTTCAAATAGCCTCGGCTATCACCTCATTATGTCCGGTCGTGATTGTCAAGTGGTTTAAGGCGTCTTGTACATACCAGTTGCGTTGCTCCTGGGAGTATGGGTTCGAGTCACTTCTGGGGTGTGAGTTTTCAGTTGCATATTGTCCTGGGGACCATTCAGGCTTGTTCGCATATATATATATATATATTTTGGTAGCAGTCTTTCCTGTAGACATATATTATTAAATATGACCGAAAAAGTAAGATTAATAAATCTAACACGAATTTTCTCAATATTTCTTATATTTCTTTTCACTGTTGATAGTAATTGAAAAATCAATTCTCCAAAATTCATTTTTATTTCTAGTCTGCTGCGACACTTCAACGCATTTCGTAATATCTTATTACATTTTCAAAGTCTTTAGTTTGAACTAAACTAAATTAAAGTATGTAAATATGCTGGTTAGTGTGGCCACGTTTGTCGTAGAAAAATAACAGTAATAATAATAAAAATCCTCCCTCCCCCACACTCACCCTCTCCATCATGGTCCCGGTGTCTTTGGTCAAGATCTCATGTCGTCCAGACCATTATGACCGGTACTCCCTCCCCCACACTTACGCTCTCCTTCATGTCCAGATCATTATGACCAGTACTCTCTTTCCCAAACTCACGCACTCATTCCTGTCCAGACAATTATGGCCAGTCCTCCCTCCCCTCACTCACCCTCTTCTTCATGGCACAACTATTAGTTATTAAATTTGCAGTTGTGGTGGTTAATAAGAATCATTACAGAATCAGAACGGAATATATTGTTGTGTTTATTATATAATGTGTTAGAGTTCATCTCCACACTTTACGTCACCAACGAAGCTTAAGAAAGTTGTTCAGTTACACAATCCTCTTTGTGACGTGGAGCTGGCTGACGTCACACATGTCACGTGGAGCTGGCTGACGTCACACATGTCAGATGGAGCTGGCTGACGTCACACATGTCACGTGGAGCTGGCTGACGTCACACATGTCACGTGCAGCTCGCTGACGTCACACATGTCACGTGGAGCTGGCTGACGTCACACATGTCACGTGCAGCTGGCTGACGTTACACATGTCACGTGGAGCTGGCTGACGTCACACATGTCACGTGGAGCTGGCTGACGTCACACAAGTCAGATGGAGCTCGCTGACGTCACACATGTCACGTGGAGCTGGCTGACGTCACACATGTCAGATGGAGCTGGCTGACGTCACACATGTCACGTGGAGCTGGCTGACGTCACAAATGTCAGATGGAGCTGGCTGACGTCACACATGTCACGTGCAGCTGGCTGACGTCACACATGTCACGTGGAGCTGGCTGACGTCACACATGTCACGTGCAGCTGGCTGACGTCACACATGTCAGATGGAGCTGGCTGACGTCACACATGTCACGTGGTGCTGGCTGACGTCACACATGTCTCGTGGAGCTGGCTGACGTCACACATGTCACGTGGAGCTGGCTGACGTCACACATGTCACGTGGAGCTGGCTGACGTCACACATGTCACGTGGAGCTGGCTGACGTCACACATGTCACGTGCAGCTGGCTGACGTCACACATGTCAGATGGAGCTGGCTAACGTCACACATGTCACGTGGTGCTGGCTGACGTCACACATGTTGCGTGGAGCTGGCTGACGTCACACATGTCACGTAGAGCTGGTTGACGTCACACATGTCACGTGGAGCTGGCTGACGTCACACATGTCACGTGGAGCTGGCTGACGTCACACATGTCAGATGGAGCTGGCTGACGTCACACATGTCACGTGGTGCTGGCTGACGTCACACATGTCACGTGGAGCTGGCTGATGTCACACATGTCAGATGGAGCTGGCTGACGTCACACATGTCAGATGGAGCTGGCTGACGTCACGCATGTCACGTGGAGCTGGCTGACGTCACACATGTCACAAGAAGCTGGCTGATGTCACACATGTCAGATGGAGCTGGCTGACGTCACACATGTCAGATGGAGCTGGCTGACGTCACACATGTCACGTGGAGCTGGCTGACGTCACACATGTCACGTGGAGCTGGCTGACGTCACACATGTCACGTGGAGCTGGCTGACGTCACACATATCACGTGCAGCTGGATGACGTCACACATGTCCGATGGAGCTGGCTGACGTCACGCAAGTCACGTGGAGCTGGCTGACGTCACGCATGTCACGTGGAGCTGGCTGTCGTCACACATGTCACGTGGAGCTGGCTGACGTCACACATGTCACGTGGAGCTGGCTGACGTCACACATGTCACGTGCAGCTGGCTGACGTCACACATGTCACGTGGAGCTGGCTGACGTCACACATGTCACGTGGGGCTGGCTGACGTCACACATGTCAGATGGAGCTGGCTGACGTCACACATGTCACGTGGAGCTGGCTGATGTCACACATGTCAGATGGAGCTGGCTGACGTCACACATGTCAGATGGAGCTGACTGACGTCACACATGTCACGTGGAGCTGTCTGACGTCACACATGTCAGATGGAGCTGGCTGACGTCACACATGTCACGTGGAGCTGGCTGACGTCTCGCATGTCACGTGGAGCTGGCTGACGTCACGCATGTCAGATGGAGCTGGCTGACGTCACGCAAGTCACGTGGAGCTGGGTGACGTCACGCATGTCACGTGGAGCTGGCTGTCGTCACACATGTCACGTGGAGCTGGCTGACGTCACACATGTCACGTGGAGCTGGCTGACGTCACACATGTCACGTGGAGCTGGCTGACGTCACACATGTCAGATGGAGCTGGCTGACGTCACACATGTCACGTGCAGCTGGCTGACGTCACACATGTCACGTGGAGCTGGCTGACGTCACACATGTCACGTGCAGCTGGCTGACGTCACACATGTCAGATGGAGCTGGCTGACGTCACACATGTCACGTGGTGCTGGCTGACGTCACACATGTCTCGTGGAGCTGGCTGACGTCACATATGTCACGTGGAGCTGGCTGACGTCACACATGTCACGTGGAGCTGGCTGACGTCACACATGTCACGTGGAGCTGGCTGACGTCACACATGTCACGTGCAGCTGGCTGACGTCACACATGTCAGATGGAGCTGGCTGACGTCACACATGTCACGTGGTGCTGGCTGACGTCACACATGTTGCGTGGAGCTGGCTGACGTCACACATGTCACGTAGAGCTGGTTGACGTCACACATGTCACGTGGAGCTGGCTGACGTCACACATGTCACGTGGAGCTGGCTGACGTCACACATGTCAGATGGAGCTGGCTGACGTCACACATGTCACGTGGTGCTGGCTGACGTCACACATGTCACGTGGAGCTGGCTGATGTCACACATGTCAGATGGAGCTGGCTGACGTCACACATGTCAGATGGAGCTGGCTGACGTCACGCATGTCACGTGGAGCTGGCTGACGTCACACATGTCACAAGAAGCTGGCTGATGTCACACATGTCAGATGGAGCTGGCTGACGTCACACATGTCAGATGGAGCTGGCTGACGTCACACATGTCACGTGGAGCTGGCTGACGTCACACATGTCACGTGGAGCTGGCTGACGTCACACATGTCACGTGGAGCTGGCTGACGTCACACATGTCACGTGCAGCTGGATGACGTCACACATGTCCGATGGAGCTGGCTGACGTCACGCAAGTCACGTGGAGCTGGCTGACGTCACGCATGTCACGTGGAGCTGGCTGTCGTCACACATGTCACGTGGAGCTGGCTGACGTCACACATGTCACGTGGAGCTGGCTGACGTCACACATGACACGTGCAGCTGGCTGACGTCACACATGTCACGTGGAGCTGGCTGACGTCACACATGTCACGTGGGGCTGGCTGACGTCATACATGTCAGATGGAGCTGGCTGACGTCACACATGTCACGTGGAGCTGGCTGATGTCACACATGTCAGATGGAGCTGGCTGACGTCACACATGTCAGATGGAGCTGACTGACGTCACACATGTCACGTGGAGCTGGCTGACGTCACACATGTCAGATGGAGCTGGCTGACGTCACACATGTCACGTGGAGCTGGCTGACGTCTCGCATGTCACGTGGAGCTGGCTGACGTCACGCATGTCAGATGGAGCTGGCTGACGTCACGCAAGTCACGTGGAGCTGGGTGACGTCACGCATGTCACGTGGAGCTGGCTGTCGTCACACATGTCACGTGGAGCTGGCTGACGTCACACATGTCACGTGGAGCTGACTGACGTCACACATGTCACGTGGAGCTGGCTGACGTCACACATGTCACGTGGTGCTGGCTGACGTCACACATGTCACGTGGAGCTGGCTGACGTCACACATGTCAGATGGAGCTGGCTGACGTCACACATGTCAGATGGAGCTGGCTGACGTCACGCATGTCACGTGGAGCTGGCTGACGTCACACATGTCACAAGAAGCTGGCTGATGTCACACATGTCAGATGGAGCTGACTGACGTCACACATGTCACGTGGAGCTGGCTGACGTCACACATGTCACGTGGAGCTGGCTGACGTCACGCATGTCAGATGGAGCTGGCTGACGTCTCGCATGTCACGTGGAGCTGGCTGACGTCACGCATGTCAGATAGAGCTGGCTGACGTCACGCAAGTCACGTGGAGCTGGGTGACGTCACGCATGTCACGTGGAGCTGGCTGTCGTCACACATGTCACGTGGAGCTGGCTGACGTCACACATGTCACGTGGAGCTGGCTGACGTCACACATGTCACGTGGAGCTGGCTGACGTCACACATGTCACGTGGAGCTGGCTGACGTCACACATGTCAGATGGAGCTGGCTGACGTCACACATGTCACGTGGAGCTGGCTGACGTCAAACATGTCAGATGGAGCTGGCTGACGTCACACATGTCACGTGGAGCTGGCTGACATCACACATGTCAGATGAAGCTGGCTGACGTCACACATGTCACGTGGAGCTGGCTGATGTCACACATGTCACGTGGAGCTGGCTGACGTCACACATGTCACGTAGAGTTGGCTGACGCCACACATGTCACGTGGAGCTGGCTGACGTCACACATGTCAGATGGAGCTGGCTGACGTCACATGTTACGTGGAGCTGGCTGACGTCACACATGTCACGTGGAGCTGGCTGACGTCACTCATGTCACTTGGAGCTGGCTGACGTCACACATGTCACGTGGAGCTGGCTGATGTCACACATGTCACGTGGAGCTGGCTGACGTCACACATGTCACGTGGAGCTGGCTGACGTCACACATGTCACGTGGAGTTGGCTGACGTCACACATGTCACGTGGAGCTGGCTGACGTCACACATGTCATATGGAGCTGGCTGACGTCACACATGTCACGTGGAGCTGGCTGACGTCACACATATCACGTAAAGCTGGCTGACGTCACACATGTCACGTGCAGCTGGCTGACGTCACACATGTCAGATGGAGCTGGCTGACGTCACATGTTACGTGGAGCTGGCTGACGTCACACATGTCACGTGGAGCTGGCTGACGTCACACATGTCACGTGGAGCTGGCTGACGTCACACATGTCACGTCTAACTGGCTGACGTCACACATGTCACGTGGAGCTGGCTGACGTCACACATGTCACGTGGAGCTGGCTGACGTCACACATGTCACGTGGAGCTGGCTGACGTCACACATGTCACGTGGAGCTGGCTGACGTCACACATGTCACGTGCAGCTGGATGACGTCACACATGTCCGATGGAGCTGGCTGACGTCACGCAAGTCACGTGGAGCTGGCTGACGTCACGCATGTCACGTGGAGCTGGCTGTCGTCACACATGTCACGTGGAGCTGGCTGACGTCACACATGTCACGTGGAGCTGGCTGACGTCACACATGTCACGTGCAGCTGGCTGACGTCACACATGTCACGTGGAGCTGGCTGACGTCACACATGTCCCGTGGGGCTGGCTGACGTCACACATGTCAGATGGAGCTGGCTGACGTCACACATGTCACGTGGAGCTGGCTGATGTCACACATGTCAGATGGAGCTGGCTGACGTCACACATGTCAGATGTAGCTGACTGACGTCACACATGTCACGTGGAGCTGGCTGACGTCACACATGTCAGATGGAGCTGGCTGACGTCACGCAAGTCACGTGGAGCTGGGTGACGTCACGCATGTCACGTGGAGCTGGCTGTCGTCACACATGTCACGTGGAGCTGGCTGACGTCACACATGTCACGTGGAGCTGACTGACGTCACACATGTCACGTGGAGCTGGCTGACGTCACACATGTCACGTGGTGCTGGCTGACGTCACACATGTCACGTGGAGCTGGCTGACGTCACACATGTCAGATGGAGCTGGCTGACGTCACACATGTCAGATGGAGCTGGCTGACGTCACGCATGTCACGTGGAGCTGGCTGACGTCACACATGTCACAAGAAGCTGGCTGATGTCACACATGTCAGATGGAGCTGACTGACGTCACACATGTCACGTGGAGCTGGCTGACGTCACACATGTCAGATGGAGCTGGCTGACGTCACACATGTCACGTGGAGCTGGCTGACGTCTCGCATGTCACGTGGAGCTGGCTGACGTCACGCATGTCAGATAGAGCTGGCTGACGTCACGCAAGTCACGTGGAGCTGGGTGACGTCACGCATGTCACGTGGAGCTGGCTGTCGTCACACATGTCACGTGGAGCTGGCTGACGTCACACATGTCACGTGGAGCTGGCTGACGTCACACATGTCACGTGGAGCTGGCTGACGTCACACATGTCACGTGGAGCTGGCTGACGTCACACATGTCAGATGGAGCTGGCTGACGTCACACATGTCACGTGGAGCTGGCTGACGTCAAACATGTCAGATGGAGCTGGCTGACGTCACACATGTCACGTGGAGCTGGCTGACATCACACATGTCAGATGAAGCTGGCTGACGTCACACATGTCACGTGGAGCTGGCTGATGTCACACATGTCACGTGGAGCTGGCTGACGTCACACATGTCACGTAGAGTTGGCTGACGCCACACATGTCACGTGGAGCTGGCTGACGTCACACATGTCAGATGGAGCTGGCTGACGTCACATGTTACGTGGAGCTGGCTGACGTCACACATGTCACGTGGAGCTGGCTGACGTCACTCATGTCACTTGGAGCTGGCTGACGTCACACATGTCACGTGGAGCTGGCTGATGTCACACATGTCACGTGGAGCTGGCTGACGTCACACATGTCACGTGGAGCTGGCTGACGTCACACATGTCACGTGGAGTTGGCTGACGTCACACATGTCACGTGGAGCTGGCTGACGTCACACATGTCATATGGAGCTGGCTGACGTCACACATGTCACGTGGAGCTGGCTGACGTCACACATATCACGTAAAGCTGGCTGACGTCACACATGTCACGTGCAGCTGGCTGACGTCACACATGTCAGATGGAGCTGGCTGACGTCACATGTTACGTGGAGCTGGCTGACGTCACACATGTCACGTGGAGCTGGCTGACGTCACACATGTCACGTGGAGCTGGCTGACGTCACACATGTCACGTCTAACTGGCTGACGTCACACATGTCACGTGGAGCTGGCTGACGTCACACATGTCACGTGGAGCTGGCTGACGTCACACATGTCACGTGGAGCTGGCTGACGTCACACATATCACGTGGAGCTGGCTGACGTCACACATGTCACGTGCAGCTGGATGACGTCACACATGTCCGATGGAGCTGGCTGACGTCACGCAAGTCACGTGGAGCTGGCTGACGTCACGCATGTCACGTGGAGCTGGCTGTCGTCACACATGTCACGTGGAGCTGGCTGACGTCACACATGTCACGTGGAGCTGGCTGACGTCACACATGTCACGTGCAGCTGGCTGACGTCACACATGTCACGTGGAGCTGGCTGACGTCACACATGTCCCGTGGGGCTGGCTGACGTCACACATGTCAGATGGAGCTGGCTGACGTCACACATGTCACGTGGAGCTGGCTGATGTCACACATGTCAGATGGAGCTGGCTGACGTCACACATGTCAGATGTAGCTGACTGACGTCACACATGTCACGTGGAGCTGGCTGACGTCACACATGTCAGATGGAGCTGGCTGACGTCACACATGTCACGTGGAGCTGGCTGACGTCTCGCATGTCACGTGGAGCTGGCTGACGTCACGCATGTCAGATGGAGCTGGCTGACGTCACGCAAGTCACGTGAAGCTGGGTGACGTCACGCATGTCACGTGGAGCTGGCTGTCGTCACACATGTCACGTGGAGCTGGCTGACGTCACACATGTCACGTGGAGCTGGCTGACGTCACACATGTCACGTGGAGCTGGCTGACGTCACACATGTCACGTGGAGCTGGCTGACGTCACACATGTCAGATGGAGCTGGCTGACGTCACACATGTCACGTGGAGCTGGCTGACGTCAAACATGTCAGATGGAGCTGGCTGACGTCACACATGTCACGTGGAGCTGGCTGATGTCACACATGTCAGATGGAGCTGGCTGACGTCACACATGTCAGATGGAGCTGACTGACGTCACACATGTCACGTGGAGCTGGCTGACGTCACACATGTCAGATGGAGCTGGCTGACGTCACACATGTCACGTGGAGCTGGCTGACGTCACACATGTCACGTGGAGCTGGCTGACGTCACACATGTCAGATGGAGCTGGCTGACGTCACACATGTCACGTGGAGCTGGCTGACGTCAAACATGTCAGATGGAGCTTTCTGACGTCACACATGTCACGTGGAGCTGGCTGACATCACACATGACAGATGAAG
Source organism: Procambarus clarkii (assembly GCF_040958095.1). Taxonomy (NCBI): domain Eukaryota; kingdom Metazoa; phylum Arthropoda; class Malacostraca; order Decapoda; family Cambaridae; genus Procambarus; species Procambarus clarkii. The sequence continues at coordinate 61,843,170 of NC_091151.1, forward strand.
CTGGCTGACGTCACACATGTCACGTGGAGCTGGCTGATGTCACACATGTCACGTGGAGCTGGCTGACGTCACACATGTCACGTAGAGTTGGCTGACGCCACACATGTCACGTGGAGCTGGCTGACGTCACACATGTCAGATGGAGCTGGCTGACGTCACATGTTACGTGGAGCTGGCTGACGTCACACATGTCACGTGGAGCTGGCTGACGTCACTCATGTCACTTGGAGCTGGCTGACGTCACACATGTCACGTGGAGCTGGCTGATGTCACACATGTCACGTGGAGCTGGCTGACGTCACACATGTCACGTGGAGCTGGCTGACGTCACACATGTCACGTGGAGTTGGCTGACGTCACACATGTCACGTGGAGCTGGCTGACGTCACACATATCACGTAAAGCTGGCTGACGTCACACATGTCACGTGCAGCTGGCTGACGTCACACATGTCAGATGGAGCTGGCTGACGTCACACATGTCACGTGGAGCTGGCTGACGTCACACATATCACGTAAAGCTGGCTGACGTCACACATGTCACGTGCAGCTGGCTGACGTCACACATGTCACGTGCAGCTGGCTGACGTCACACATGTCAGATGGAGCTGGCTGACGTCACACATGTCACGTGGAGCTGGCTGACGTCACACATATCACGTAAAGCTGGCTGACGTCACACATGTCACGTGCAGCTGGCTGACGTCACACATGTCAGATGGAGCTGGCTGACGTCACATGTTACGTGGAGCTGGCTGACGTCACACATGTCACGTGGAGCTGGCTGACGTCACACATGTCACGTGGAGCTGGCTGACGTCACACATGTCACGTCTAACTGGCTGACGTCACACATGTCACGTGGAGCTGGCTGACGTCACACATGTCACGTGGAGCTGGCTGACGTCACACATGTCACGTGGAGCTGGCTGACGTCACACATGTCACGTGGAGCTGGCTGACGTCACACATGTCAGATGAAGCTGGCTGACGTCACACATGTCACGTGGAGCTGGCTGACGTCACACATGTCACGTGGAGCTGGCTGACGTCACACTTGTCAGATGGAGCTGGCTGACGTCACACATGTCACGTGGAGCTGGCTGACGTCACACATGTCAGATGGAGCTGGCTGACGTCACACATGTCACGTAGAGCTGGCTGACGTCACACATGTCACGTGGAGCTGGCTGACGTCACACATGTCACGTGGTGCTGGCTGACGTCACACATGTCACTTGGAGCTGGCTGACGTCACACATGTCACGTGGAGCTGGCTGACGTCACACATGTCACGTGGAGCCGGCTGACGTCACACATGTCACGTGGAGCTAGCTGACGTCACACATATCACGTGGAGCTGGCTGACGTCACACAAGTCAGATGGAGCTGGCTGACGTCACATGTCACGTGGAGCTGGCTGACGTCACACATGTCACGTGGAGCTGGCTGACGTCACACATGTCAGATGGAGCTGGCTGACGTCACACATGTCACGTGGAGCTTGCTGACGTCACACATGTCACGTGGAGCTGGCTGACGTCACACACGTCACATGGTGCTGGCTGACGTCACACATGTCACTTGGAGCTGGCTGACGTCACACATGTCACGTGGAGCTGGCTGACGTCACACATGTCACGTGGAGCTGACTGACGTCACACATGTCACGTGGAGCTGGCTGACGTCACACATGTCACGTGGAGCTGGCTGACGTCACACATGTCACGTGGAGCTGGCTGACGTCACACAAGTCAGATGGAGCTGGCTGACGTCACATGTCACGTGGAGCTGGCTGACGTCACACATGTCACGTGGAGCTGGCTGACGTCACACATGTCACGTGGAGCTGGCTGACGTCACACAAGTCAGATGGAGCTGGCTGACGTCACATGTCACGTGGAGCTGGCTGACGTCACACATGTCACGTGGAGCTGGCTGACGTCACACATGTCAGATGGAGCTGGCTGACGTCACACATGTCACGTGGAGCTGGCTGACGTCACACATGTCAGATGGAGCTGGCTGACGTCACGCATGTCACGTGGAGCTGGCTGACGTCACACATGTCACGTGGAGCTGGCTGACGTCACACATGTCACGTGGTGCTGGCTGACGTCACACATGTCACGTCAGCCCAGTAATAATACTATTATAATTCATAGTTTAATAACAGAGGAATTTGCTTCATAATAACTTAATTACAGTAATAATAATTTGTGGTTAGTCTTATAAGCTTAACAGAGGACGGCATAGCTGTATATTATTATAAATATTTATTAGGTAGTTATTTATGTTATAAGTGGGAAATATTTCACACAGACCATCTATATGTCTATCTATTTATCCAACTATCTACTAATTAATCTATCCATTTATAAATCCATCTACTTTTCCATTTGTACATCCATCTATCTATCCATCTATTTGTGCATCTAATTGAGTATCTAACTGTCCAACCCGTTCTCGCAATTTCCTATAGTCAATGTTGACTTATTAAATGCGTGCATATGTGACATACTAAACATACTAGTTTACCTTGAATAGCTTCATAGAAAACTCCGATCTTATCTAACCTTCTTAGAATGTTAAGATAAGCATCTTATTGCTTCGTAATTACAATTATTACTTAACCTATTATAGGTATAGGTTAAGTAATAATTGTAATTACGAAGCAATAAGATGCTTATCTTAACATACTAAGACGGTTAGGTAGGGTCGGTGTTTTCTATGAAGCTATTCAAGGTAAACTAGTATGTTTAGTATGTCACATATGCACGTATTTAATAAGTCAATATTGACTATAAGAAAGTGCGAGAACGGGTTGAACTGTCCGTCTGTCTATCCAACATTCTATTAAATTATCTATCCCTTAATCCATAAATCCAGCTATTCATCTATTGTCAATCGGTCCATCCATATGTCCATTAATCTATCCATCTACGATCCGCCTATCCATCTATTTATCAATTTATCCATCCATTCATTTATTAGTACATCTCTCGATATATCTACCTGTCCATCTATGTATCCATCCATCTATCCATCCAACTACTATTTTTTCTACGCAAATAGCTGTCCTCAATCCACCCATCCATCTCTCCTATCTATGCATTACTCTATTCATCTATCCCATCCAGCTACTCATCTTTCTATTATTTGTCTGTCTATCCATACATCATTCATTTTATCTATCTATCTATCTTTTTATCACCTATCCATCTATTTATTTATCCAGCTACCTATTCATCTTTCCATTCAACTATCTATTTATCTAGCCATCTATCCAACCATCTATCTATTCATCCATTTATCAATCCATCAATCTATCATACTCATCTATCTATATACACCTCTATATGTCTCTCTATCCATATATATATATATATATATATATATATATATATATATATATATATATATATATATATGACTACTGAAAACTCACACCCCAGAAGTGACTCGAACCCATACGCCCAGGAGCAACGCAACTGGTAATTACAGGGCGCCTTAATCAGCTTGACCATCACGGCCGGACAAGGAAGTGATAGCCGAAGCTATTTGAACCACTTCCCCACCGGCAACTCGGATGGTAATCTTGGGCATAGCATTTCACCAAATCACCTCATTCTTTGGGGCACACGTGAGGAACACAAATGCAAACAAGCCTGAATGGTCCCCAGGACTATATGCGACTGAAAACTCACACCCCCAGAAGTGACTCGAACCCATACTCCCAGGAGCAACGCAACTGGTAACTACAGGGCGCCTTAATCCGCTTGACCATCACGGCCGAACAAGGAAGTGATAGCCGAAGCTATTTGAACCACTTCCCCGCCGGCAACTCGGATGGTAATCTTGGGCATTGCATTTCACCAAATCACCTCATTCTTTGGGGCACACGTGAGGAACACAAATGCAAACAAGCCTGAATGGTCCCCAGGACTATATGCGACTGAAAACTCACACCCCAGAAGTGACTCGAACCCATACTCCCAGGAGCAACGCAACTGGTAACTACAGGGCGCCTTAATCCGCTTGACCATCACGGCCGGACAAGGAAGTGATAGCCGAAGCTATTTGAACCACTTCCCCGCACGCAACTCGGATGGTAATCTTGGGCATAGCATTTCACCAAATCACCTCATTCTTTGGGGCACACGTGAGGAACACAAATGCAAACAAGCCTGAATGGTCCCCAGGACTATATGCGACTGAAAACTCACACCCCAGAAGTGACTCGAACCCATACTCCCAAGAGCAACGCAACTGGTAACTACAGGGCGCCTTAATCCGCTTGACCATCACGGCCGGACAAGGAAGTGATAGCCGAAGCTATTTGAACCACTTCCCCGCCGGCAACTCGGATGGTAATCTTGGGCATAGCATTTCACCAAATCACCTCATTCTTTGGGGCACACGTGAGGAACCCAAATGCAAACAAGCCTGAATGGTCCCCAGGACTATATGCGACTGAAAACTCACACCCCAGAAGTGACTCGAACCCATACTCCCAGGAGCAACGCAACTGGTAACTACAGGGCGCCTTAATCCGCTTGACCATCACGGCCGGACAAGGAAGTGATAGCCGAAGCTATTTGAACCACTTCCCCGCCGGCAACTCGGATGGTAATCTTGGGCATAGCATTTCACCAAATCACCTCATTCTTTGGGGCACACGTGAGGAACACAAATGCAAACAAGCCTGAATGGTCCCCAGGACTATATGCGACTGAAAACTCACACCCCAGTAGTGACTCGAACCCATACTCCCAGGCGCAACGCAACTGGTAACTACAGGGCGCCTTAATCCGCTTGACCATCACGGCCGGACAAGGAAGTGATAGCCGAAGCTATTTGAACCTCTTCCCCGCCGGCAACTCGGATGGTAATCTTGGGCATAGCATTTCACCAAATCACCTCATTCCTCACGTGTGCCCCAAAGAATGAAGGTTCTTGGGTTGGTACCACCCTCTCCCTCCACGGTGTTGAGGGTGATAGTAAAACTATAACCACTAGGGTTGTCGAACGGGAGGGGCTCCACTGATGGGGTAACAGCAGGAGGTCGTTTGAGGATGACCAACTCTTTGTTGAGTTTGGCCAGTTCTTGATGAAGAGAGAGCAGCATGGGTCCAATGTCCTTGTGCCAGTTGTCCATACCATCGCGGGAAGCCCCTAAGCCGTGGGGTACCACTAGCTGAGACATGGTTGGGGTTCTCACCATTAGATTGCCCACCTTTGTTACGGCCATCCTGATCCAATATCGCCGGTTTTTGGATGTATCCAGGGTGACGTTAGAGACGTAGTGAGTGTCGGCGGAAGTCTGAACTTGTGCCTGGGCTATTGGATTTGACTCGAAGGGGGCTCCTACCCCGAATGCTGAAATCAGGGCCACAAATGTCGGCCTGAAGTAAAGGACGGGCTCCTCTATGAGATCTTGTCCTACAGAGGGGAGTGTGGCTATCTTCATATCATTGTCCCCTGTGGTAGCCCGACAACAAATTATTGCCCTATTGAAATTTCTCAGCCCAACACGTTCCACACGGGCGTAGGGGTAGGTTTTAGGTTTTCCAGATGACAGAGGCTAGCCCATAGGGACGCACAACGGCAGCCAGTAACTCATAGACGATGACGTCGCCTACCCCAAAGGTCTGGGAGTCAATGATATCGTCACCAATGGTCTTGATACTCGCCAGCGACATGGCGAAAGGGTGGCTGTGAGGAGCGTGTCGACAACTGTAGTATAGTGTTCCAGGAGCGGCAGTGGGGGACCTTTAAATACACCTATGGCCCACCTAGGGGAGGGAGACTGATGAAGGGGTGGGGGGTAGAGGTCACCTTATGAGCCCATAGACACTCCGGCCAGACTCAAAGGCTGTAATCATGTCCCGATGATGGAAGGTTAATTTTTTCATTCGCCAAATCTTTGTCCGGATCTCCTGAGATGAATACTCTTCATAACTTTTCACCGTTTCACCAAATGACTTAAAAAACCGTTCTGGGGGAGCACTCAACACGAGACGGTCATAACAATCCCATAAGGCATATATCGATCTAGTTTTGTGTTCGACAAACTTGTAGTAACGATGAGTAGCAACCAAACGCTTCAATAGGGGAGATTTTTCTTCCTCCTCTACCGCTGGAGGGGATGAAGAAGCTCGCTCCATGGTGGATACACAACTGATTATAATGACGTTTAAGATGTGGTTCATATAGGTTTTTCAATACGGTTCCCAATGGGGGTCTCCTATGGATACCCCTCTCCCCTTTTAACTGTGATCTGGCACGAGAATTACGTATAAAGGATGGGTCTATTCCAGCCACCTTCAGTAAAATCCTTACATCTACCTTCTCAGCTGTCATAAATTGTCCTTTAGTAAAGGCTAAAGTTTTAATTATATCTTAAATATTTAAATTTTGCACAGGCTTTAATAAATTCCCGTGACTATCCCATATCACCTGTTGGCTGTTTTGTTCAAACATGTTCAATAATGTTTTGACGGGTGGAATTTCCTCTATTTAAAATTCACGTTTATTAAGTTGTCCAGACTTGGGTTTTGGGGTGTGGTGGTGGTGGCTTTGTGGCGAGTGGGCCCAGCAACAGCTAGCCGCATCTCAGGCGGTAGAATGAAATGTATCCTTTTTTTTATTTGTTTTTTTAAAGGGCGATGGTCGCACCTGGGCCACGTTTTTTGTTGAAAGAACCCCGCGGCGGCGGGCACCTGCACGGCGACGGCGGGCGCAGCAGGGGGTGGCCAATGTCTTTTAAAGGTTGTCTGACCAGTCCCCCCCGTCTGGTAGGACTATAACATTCAAAGGAGCTACCGTGGCAACACTGCCCACAAGTTGTTGCTGTTGCCAAGGGTGTGGGGGGAGTGTCCACTCCCCCCACTCCATCATCACCACTGGCAGAGTCGCAGCCAGTGGTGATGATGCTTACAGCTACCACCAACATTATTAGCCGAATTGTCCCATTTGCTTTCGTTGTTTAAAGAGAAGGACTTACTTCCACCTCTACCACTGGTGGAAGAGGGTGGAGCCACCTCATTAAGAGGCGAAGGAGTACTCTCGTTTTTAATAAATAAATATTTTTCAGCGACGAATCGTGGTACTACGCAATATTCTTTCGCCAATTTTTTTCTCTTCTTACGTAATTACTTTATTAGAGAGGAAATTAACGATACAGCCAAAGGTAACAGAGCTGCCAATATAGCTCCTCCTCGCCTAGAAGATAGAATATTCTTCTTTTTGTACAATGGAGTTTTCTTACGTGCTACAGAGCGAATCTCATTCTGATACCTCTGTAGTCCATTAATTATCTGAGGTTGAACTGGGATGTTTAGTTTCAGAAAATTGGCAAAAATTTCACAAATTGATTCAATTTCCTGCCGTTTTAAAGCCTTGATTAGTTTATTCCACTTCTTGGGTGATAAATTGTTTAATAAAAATAACAGTTGATGGTGTTTCTCTACGAGAGAGTCCTGATGAACTGTCATTTTTTTTTTAAATTTGACGATGTCTTGAGCTTTAATCCAGCAATTGCTAGATTCTGGGTACCCTCTCCACTTAACGAAATATTCTCTGTGTCCTTTCGGTGTCTTCCTAGACTGTAATATCGTTATAGGAAAATAGTCTGGAAGGGATATTGGAATCAATTCTTGCTCATAAAACATACCACTGATCGGCTCGTTGGTTAAATCTTTGATTTTATTGGTTGGGACTGGTTGTGTTCTGTCGATATGTGACACTTGAAATATTTCTTCTGTATTTTGGAGGCCCAAAGCCCTTGTGAAATATATTCCTCCGCTTTGCCAGTCATACATACTGCCCAACCTGCAGTTGTGGACTGATGGGGGTTATGGGTTAGTCATTGTTTATATACATGACCTTAAACTGTCTTTGTACATCTTCAATGTTTTGCAACTTATGAATGGCATGTGGGGTATTTTTTAGTATTCTGTGGAAAGTGTGGTTGTAAACGTCCACAACTTTTGGGAGGATGTGAATGTATTGTAATGAATTAGCTTGGGTCATATAATGTTACATTTTATGTTTTAAAGTTCTGATGGCACGCTCCACTATACTAGATTTCATTTCCGAAAATACACTATATAATTTAATATTTTTCTTATTCAAATAATTTTGAACTGTCCTGTTGTAAAATTCTCTACCTCGGTCGGTGAATATTCGTCTTACCCCGTGAAACTGAGAGGTTACCTCTAACATCTTCTTTAGAGCAGCTACCACATCCGTTGAATTTTTTGTTTTTAAAGTTTGAGTCTGCATTAGGCGAGAATAAACATCGACACAAATCAAAATATATTTAACGTCACTATTGCATTTTTGTAAACTACAAAAGTCTCCCAAATCACAGGCAATTATGGTGCGGGGCTTAGGAGCTAATATTTTCTGTCGAGGAAACCTAACTAAATTTCTTCTATGTAAGGTATAAGATCGCTCCCCACGAAGAAATTCCCTCACATCTGCAATCCTGATGCTGGTGCCTTTAAGTCTGGCGGCCTTATACAATTTTTTAATTGATTCTGTGAAACCTCCCTAGCTAGAAATGTCATTATAGATGGTGGTAAGAATTGACCGTTTCTGCGTCGTTAAAGGCTTTTTTTTGTTCACATTTGATAAACAATTTCACACTGGTCTTCATTGACAATGCTTATTCGTAGTTGTAATGTCTCAGGAACTGTCAGATCGACCAATAAATAGCCATACTCGCTCTGGGATATTGCCCGACGGTATATTTCAACAAAATTATTAATAGTTTTTCTCCCATATAACTAACCGCTTAAAATTTCAAGTTGGGTTATGTCTCTCTGCTTCATTAATATATAATGGGTACAATTCAAAGTTATTGTCCTAGCATATTTCCCCTAGGGAAACAAATTTTGACTAATTAGAATTACTGAAATATTATCGTGTCTCCCTCGGGTGTAGATATTGGCTATAATTGGACTCTGTATGGCTTCCAGGTATAAGTCATCAATTGTATACAAAACTGACTCATTTGAAAAAGAATTCTTATACTCTAAAGGGTTAATCAGCCCTTGGGAGAGTGTAACCTTTTTTCACAAAATGGGGTTGTTTGAAAAAGAATGTTCAGTATTATTTGCAGTTGACACTATAATTTTTGAGAATTTCCTGTGGTATTTAACACATAAATTTACCACCAGACTAGTTTTCCCAGAACTGCTAAATCCAGCTACAAATATTCTTGCCGGTTGATGAAAAATATTAAGTTAGTCGATTGTGGCAGAAGTACACTCCTCCATATTTTTCTTATATTTTCCATATATATATATATATATATATATATATATATATATATATATATATATATATATATATATATATATATATATGTGTCGTACCTAATAGCTAGAACGCACTTCTATGCCTACTATTCAAGGCCCGATTTGCCTAATAAGCCAAGTTTTCATGAATTAATTGTTTTTCGACTACCTAACCTACCTAACCTAACCTAACCTAACTTTTTCGGCTACCTAACCTAACCTAACCTATAAAGATAGGTTAGGTTAGGTTAGGTAGGGTTGGATAGGTTCGGTCATATATCTACATTATTTTTAACTCCAATAAAAAAAATTGACCTCATACATAATGAAATGGGTTGCTTTATCATTTCATAAGAAACAAATTAGAGAAAATATATTAATTCATGAAAACTTGGCTTATTAGGCAAATCAGGCCTTGCATAGTAGGCTGAAAAGTGCGTTCTGGCTACTAGGTACGACATATATATATATATATATATATATATATATATATATATATATATATATATATATATATATATATGTGTGTGTGTGTGAGTGTGTATAAGTGAGTGAGTGTGAGAGTGTGAGTGAGTGTGTGTGTGTGTGTGTGTGTGTTTACTAGTTGTGTTTTGCGGGGGTTGAGCTTTGCTCTTTCGGCCCGCCTCTCAACTGTCAATCAACTGTCGCCTCTCAACTGTCAATCAACTGTGTGTGTGTGTGTGTGTGTGTGTGTGTGTGTGTGTGTGTGAGTGTGTGAGTGTGTGTGTGTGTGTGTATTCACTCCCCAAGGAGCGCCACCCTCCTCAGGACAAAGACAGCCCTACCTGGTTTTTGGGGGGACTCCCATTGAGATGACCTCCAGACGAGAGTAAAAAAAGTTCTCTAAAGCAACTCTAATCCTTCTCTTTCATACAAGAGCTGTGAGATGTTGCATGTATTGTGTATTCACTCTCAAAAGGAGCGCCACCCTCCTAAGACCATAGACAGCCTACCTGGTTTTTTTTGTAGAACTCCCCTTAGAGATGACATCCAGACGAGAAACAAGTTCCCCATAGCAACCCTAACCCTAACATGAAGGGAGGGGACTCTGTGAGGTGTTGCATGTGGCAACGCCGCCTCCCACTTGATCATCAAATATAAGGATGCCACACACCCCTCCTTCGTCGTATTATACAGTTAGTATTGAAAACTTCCACTCTCCATCCCAGTCTAGCCTAAGATGTAAGTAAATAAATATCTATTTCATATGGGGGGCTATAAATATATTGTGATGGAAAAAAGAAGTGTAGGTGTTCGGCAGTCCTCCCAATGGCTGGTGTCAATGCCTATCACATATAAAAAAAAAAAAAGATGACTGCATAGCTGTTGTGTCCTGTGGCAAAGTAAGGCAAAACAAACAAAACAAATAGTATGAACAATGAAACCTTAATTAAATTGAAAACAAATATGAATTAGACAATTCCTTTGCTATGTACAGTGCAAACAAACAAGATTATAATGTCAAAAATTAACATAAAATAAAATATTGGTCACGTTACTCTAAAATGGATAAAGACAAAAATGAATTAACAGGTGCTTGTGAATGAATTAAAAAAATGAATTAATAAAGTGCTTGCTGAAAACATCCATCAATAAACAGAGCATTTATCAAATAGTTGTGTCAGCTTTAGAGCACAAGGATATTCTGAATCCAATAGCTGGTGCATGCTCCGTCATCGGGTATGTAGATGGCGCTGAAGTGCAGAAGTGCAGATGTCAATTCACCAATCGGAAGTAGGCTGGCTTGAAGAGGTGATTTGGTGATCGACGAAGGGGGAGGGGTGTCGTGACGCTGAACCCCGGTTCATTCCGAACACAGCGATTACACAACACATAACCCCTTGCCTCAGCAACCGTTACTACCACCGTGTACTCCTACACACACCAGACCCTTGAGGCGTACCACTAGGTTTGTACTGGAACACAATGAATGAACATATGGAAGGTATTTAAAGGCCGTCGGGTTTTGTCATTTAATTACAAAGAATAGACTCTGACAAATAATAACATATTAACATACTCTATTAAGTAAATACACTTCCAATACCCATAAACCACTTGACCTCCGTGGTCACCACTTGCACTCGTAACTTCCGCCTAAGTCCCTAATACGGAATGATTACTACAACGCTCCACACCCGGTTAGTCTTTCAACCAATACTCACATACTGCAGACTTAACTTCGTCACTAAGATCACATCAGGTTCTCGCATAGCTGTCTGCTACACTTCGCTGCTGCCACAACGGAGATCCAGAGGACTTCTCAGTTCAACTCCCACAATCAGACTGACTTTAGCCAGCCATGGCCTCAAACATTTCACCACGCCTCTCAAGGAAGGTATAATGCGATTAACCTTATCCCTAGAAGCCTGAGTCCTCTTTCCAGGAATTATTAATTTGGCTAAGCAGCTGCGGTCTTAATCCCTTGACCTTTCTTGGATATGTGATCCATAGTCTGTCTACTTAACATGTACTTCCAATCATCATTCGTTAAGTGTTGTAGTAATGATCCTCTAGCTAATAATCCCTCCTAACTTGTGGATTACAACACCACTCCCTTCCTTAAACACACATATGTCCCCATATGCATCATTGCAAAGGTTCCATTGGTGCAAGGACCTGGAGGATGCACCCACCATATATGTACAACTAAAAATCCATCCAATAAGTTCATCATGTACACGATGAACTAAATTAAAAAGTTCCCCGACATGACTCACAACACTTCTACAATATATACATTATATTCACATCACAGCATAAGGTAAAATAGTCTGTAATAATTTTTCCCATCTCCAACAATGCACATATACCTAAACTGCTGACATATAATTACATACAAACATAACCATAAAATTACATGGACCAGAATGCTGGCACTTAAACAGAAATGACACTAGTCATTAATATATACACAACACATATATATCTAAGGTTCTTCATCCTTAGTAACAAGTTAATAACAATTTAACATCTTGCCCTGTACTGTTGACATAAGGGCTTACAATGATGACACAATGTTTCACTGGCCTCCTCCACAATTGGCAGCATCACTTCTCTTGTCTTCGTGTTCCATTGTTGCTAGGTCATAGATCCTCCATGACCCAGACAAAATCCGGGCTGTCCAGCCTGGTGAATGTTGTCAATGTCCCATCGTTGCTCTGAGCTAACGTGATCCTGGCCTCCAGAGCAACGGAGATTCCTATCCCAGGGTCATGTCCCCTCGGGTCTATGCTGCCGTCTTGTTCCAGGGCACCAACCCCAGAACGCTGTAGATACCTCACAGCTCTCTGGTCATCCTTCCTTGCTGTGCTCACCACAGCTTTAGCACATTACTCTAGGCCCATCTGCCCAGAGTGTGTCCACCTGTATTCACACCTTCCCGACCGCAGTACCTGCAAAATATTCCCTCGGAGCCCCCCTGGCTCGATCCCATTATTACATGACACCCCCCTCGGCCCCGTATATAGCCTGAGCGCAGCTGCAAAGCCATTGCAGCTGGCCCTTATCCCTGCTTTGATGTCAGGGGCGAATTTCGCCTATAACGTCACGTTGGCTTCACTTCATCATCCCTTTTTTTCTAGAATTACTGAGTGTAGCCTCATGGCTTCCCTTCTACTCTACCTGAAGCTCTGTGACATGATTCCGGGGGACCTTCTCAAGCCTAACACTCAGTAATGGTGCCGATGAGGTAATATACAGTATATACATACACATACATTATCACAATAAATACCTCATTAAAATAATTCCACAACTAATGTCACTAAAGTACCATACTGCCACTGGCTCGCTTCTAGCGAGATTCCTGTAACAACTTAATTAATGAGAAATTAATGTATGTACTTGGCTCGTCCACTGCAACCACCAACACCTGAAATTTTGAAATTCTACCTTATAATCTTATCCATAAGACTTACCCATTCCGACTTAATTAATGAAAATTTTAATGAAAATAATGAAATTTTATTAGTCTTTTATGAGTCTTGCTAGATATATCGACTTGGCTCGCCTACTGCAGCCACCAACTCCTGCAATTATCCACATTGCATCTTATCCATACGACTTACCCACTCCGACACACCATCTCCTCTGGTCAACCCAACCACTTATGACCTCATTACAACACCACGTCTCTCAACAGCCAGGTTCTGCGTCCTGACGCACCTGACCTCATTACACCGATACTCACCTTACCGACCACCATGTACTCCACAACACCACACTCCATACCAGGCGTCCAAACGCCACTACACTACACCACCCAATGGCGTCCCCAACGCCATCAACCCCCGGCTTACCCAACGCCATCAACACAACACCCGGCGTCCCTAACGCCATCAACACAACACCCGGCGTCCCTAACGCCATCAACACAACACCCGACGTCCCTAACGCCATCAATACAACACCCGGCGTCTCTAACGCCATCAGCACAACACCCGGCGTCCCTAACGCCATCAACACAACACCCGGCGTCCCTAACGCCATCAACACAACACACGGCGTCCCCAACGCTATCAACACCACACCCGGCGTCCCCAACGCCCTCAACACCACACACGGCGTCCCCAACGCCATCAACACAACACTCGGTGTCCCCAACGCCCTCACCACCACACACGGCGTCCCCAACGCCCTCACCACCACACACGGCGTCCCCAACGCCCTCACCACCACACACGGCGTCCCCAACGCCCTCACCACCACACACGGCGTCTCCATCGCCCTCACCACCACACACAGCGTCTCCAACGCCCTCAACACCATCACCACCACAGGTATATGCCTTGCGCCAGAGCGCATCAAAGCACCACGAGACATCACCAAACGCATCACACACTGTCCCTTTTCTCTGGTAATCCATTAATTACCTGGCCCACACTCGTCAGGTATAATATCTTGTGTAGTGGCCACCCGCCACACACTACCACCTGCGTTAACATACTTCAACGCAAATGTCTACAATACACCCGGTGTTACAATACCCAGTAATGCTACACATGCTACACCTTGGCGCTACAATGCCAACAATGTCATGCACTATACTACATCCATAATATCAACAGTCAAAACATGCACAATTCACTACAGTAAATACTATGCATTATGCTGGCGTTTAATTAGCCACTACACGTGCATTACATTACACACCCCGGCGTACAACCGCCAATACACAACCATGCACTACACTTGGCGTCCAAACGCCAATACACACTGCGTCGCCACCTCTCGACGCCACACACCCCCCACCAACGAGACACGCACCCCGTGTCCCACGGAAACATCTCCATAATGCTACCTGTACCCACAAAAAATCTCCATGGACCTTTTAACGGTACATTAGACGTCGAACCCCAGACGGCAAATTACGCATCGCTCGCTATGCGTTCACAATTCACTGCGCCTATTTTCTGTATCTACGTCTGACAACGCCGGAACTCGCGCAGTACTTTAGGCAATATTTCATTATCCTTAAAATATTCGATTTACACTTTACATGAAATTTAATTAACTTCAAATTAAGTAGTTTTCACGCTTGATTTGTCCTTAGCAACGGTTTCTCACTATTTCCACCATACCGACGATATATAACAAGCTCCAAGGTATGGCTCGCTTGGCCCACCCATCGCTTGGCCTGCACATGGCCCACATTCACCCGCGCTAATTTCACTTGCCACTCTGTATAATCCGTACTACGAACACTGTACTTGTTTTAGATCCCGATGATTCAGTGATCCAGACTTGCATCCTAGCCGTCTTTCGTTGCGGGAATCTGGAAAGAAATAAATAAACCCCACATGTGCCCCACAATGGCCTAGTCCCTTTAATTAACTGATTCCTCTCACCTGGTCTCTCATGACCCTTCCCTTCCTCACTCCAATATCCACTGTCCTGAACACATCCCGACGTCTACCAATTCCCGAACATTCCCTCACCAACTAAACCAATAACACACTTCCTTCATCTCTCAAAGTGTTCCAAAACCTGTTTGCGCTGCCACCAAATATGTTGTGACGCTGAACCCCGGTTCATTCCGAACACAGCGATTACACAACACATAACACCTTGCCTCAGCAACCGTTACTACCACTGTGTACTCCTACACACACCAGACCCTTGAGGCGTACCACAAGGTTTGTACTGGAACACAATGAGTGAACATATGGAAGGCATTTAAAGGCCGTCAGGTTTTGTCATTTAATTACAAAGAATAGACTCTGACAAATAATAACATATTAACATACTCTATTAGGTAAATACACTTCCAATACCCATAAACCACTTGACCTCCGCGGTCACCACTTGCACTCGTAACTTCCGCCTAAGTCCCTAATACGGAATGATTACTACAACGCTCCACACCCGGTTAGTCTTTCAACCAATACTCACATACTACAGACTTAACTTTGTCACTAAGATCACATCAGGTTCTTGCATAGCTGTCTGCTAGACTTCGCTGCAGCCACAACGGAGATCCAGAGGACTTCTCAGTTCAACTCCCACAATCAGACTGACTTTAGCCAGCCATGGCCTCAACCATTTCACCATGCCTCTCAAGGAAGGTATAATCCGATTAACCTTATCCCTAGAAGCCTGAGTCCTCTTTCCAGGAATTATTAATTTGGCTAAGCAGCTGCGGTCTTAATCCCTTGACCTTTCTTAGATATGTGATCCATAGTCTGTCTACTTAACATGTACTTCCAATCATCATTCGTTAAGTGTTGTAGTAATGATCCTCTAGCTAATAATCCCTCCTAACTTGTGGATTACAACAGGGGGGAGGTGGAGAGCAAGTGCGATGAAACGTTTTGGCCTGGCAAAACTTATCTGACTCAATACATATCACACTTGCTTGTAGTATAGAGATGTTGTATATGTACTGAAGTAACATAATGATAGGAAAGAGCAGGCCAAATCTCTCTTAAAGGAGATTATCGTAACAGCTCTCCCCCGAAGCCTCCTCTTACGGGTTAAGTTACTTCAGTGGCTGGTGTAGAGGTAGGAGTAGTTGTCTCTACCTCGTATACTCTGGAGAGGGCGTCGGCTATGATGTTGTCCGAACGTTTGATGTAGAAGATCGCCAGATTAAAATTATGCAAGTACAGAGCCCAGCGTAGAAGACGTTCATTGCTGAATTGGGCCTGTTGTAGGAACCTTAGGGGATTGTGGTCCAAGTAGATGGTGATAGATCGATTTCCCTGTAGGTAAGGTTCGAAATGTTGCAGAATCAGGACGATGGAGAGGAGTTCCTTTTCTATAGTGCTGTAGTTCGTTCAACGAACTTCTATGGGGCTTCAACTTGTAGATGTAGTAGCTAACAGGAAGAACCTCTGTGGCTCTTTATTGTTGGATTAGGACGCCCCCGATGCCGGTACCACTGGCGTCGACATTGATGATGAAGGGCTTCGTAATATCTTTGGCAAAGGTGGACTTGCCCAAGTTGATGGTAAGGCCGGCTGTGAGGAGCTTGGAGAACAATCGTTGCAGCTGGAGCAGATGTTCGCTCCAGGTGTTAGTTGCCACAACGATGTCGTCCAAATAGGCGTAGGTGTAATCTAGGCCGTAGATGACGCGGTTGACAGCTCGCTGGAAGGTGGCCGGGGCGTTACACAGTCCAAAAGGAAGGAGTTCATATTTGTACAGGCCAAAAGGAGTGGTGAAGGCAGATATTTCCTTAGCTCGCTCTGTCAGGCTGATTTGGTAATAGCCATTTAACAAATCAATTTGGGATAAATAATTGGCATTACCTACTGTGTCAAGGATATCATCTATACGTGGTAAAGGATAAGCATCCTTGACGGTCACAAGGTTTAGTTTCCTATAATCAGTACAAAGGCGTACTTTACCGTGCGGTTTCGGCACCAAGATGCAGGGTGAGGCACAAGGGGACTCACAAGGGGTGGCCAGCCCATGATCCAGAAGGTACTGTACTTCAGCACGCATAACTTCCTTTTTGTATGGGCTGATACGGTAGAAGGGTTGACGAATCGGCCTGGTAACAGGAACCAGCTGGATGTCGTGCTGAACCACCTCATACTCCTGGGGATCATCGCTGAACAACTTCTTATGTTCTTGAAGAACTTTGATGAAAGGAGCACTATTACCGTCCTGTAAATATTTAGGAAGATCATTAAAGATTTACGAGTTGGAAGGCACTGACTCAGTGTCAGTGCTTTCCGGAGGAGAAGCAGGGAAGATCTCACTGTGGAGGTATGGATCTTTGAAGGTGGAGAGTGATTATTAGCACAGTGGGGGGAATACTATTATACTCCTTTAGAAGATTGACCTGGCACAACTGGGTCCTCCGCCGCCTATCTGGAGTCTGAAGAACGTAGTTGTGGTTGTTTCTGCACTCCTTGATGCGGTAGGGTCCTGAAAATTTATTTTGCAATGGAGGACCTGGGATCGGAAAATATGCCAACACGAAGTCTCCTGGTTTAAATTTCCTGATCTTGCTGCGTTTGTCAAAATGAGTCTTCATCCTATCTTGAGCTTTTAATAGATTGTCATTAGCAAATTTACGTACTCTCTCTAGAATGTGTTTTAAGTTTTGAAGAAACTGAGTCACATACTGAGGGTCACTGAAGGTGGCATTACGTAGAGAGTCTTTAAAAGCTTTAAGAGGAGTACGGCAATTACGTCCGTAGAGCATCTCATAAGGAGATACTCCTAGAGACTCATTTAGGAGACTTCTGAAAATGCACATAATGATGTCATGTTGTTTATCCCAGTCTTTCATGGTTTCATTGCAAAATTTCTTTAGGAGTGATTTAATCGTTTGGTGACTACGTTCAAGAGAACCCTGTGAAGCAAGATGATAGGGGCTGGACAATACCTGAGTGATGTTGAATTCTTCCAGTGTCTTCTTGAAGAGATCACTGGTGAAGTTGGTGCCATAGTCACTTTGAATCTCCCGAGGAAATTCGTATTGGGTAAAGATCTTCAATAGTTGTTTCACCACCGTAGCAGCCGTAATGTTCTTTACAGGAACTGCTATGGGGAATCTGGTGGTTGGACACTGGATGATAAGCGTTGCCATAACTGGTCCGGGGTAAAGGACCAACACAGTCTATGATGAGTCTGTGGAAAGGTTCCGCAGGCACCGGGATAGGAGTTAAAGGAGCCTTGGGAATCGGGATGTTAGGTTTTCCTGCCGTCTGACATGTATGACACTGTTGCACTTAACATTTAATGTCTTTTACCATACCTGGCCAGTAGTAGTCTTGTCTGATTCCGTGATAGGTTTTGTTAAAACCATAGTGCGAAATCGCTCCGTGGGCCAGGTGTAGAATATCGGGCTGTAAGCTGGTGGGAACTACTAGTTGGTCGACATTAGCCCAATCGTCATCCTCCGTCAGCTTACTGGATTTGTACCTTCGGTAGAGCAACTGATTCTCTAGGAAGAACCCAGGGATACTGTCAGATTGAGTCTCGGCCTGGAAGAATAACGGTGGTAATGAAGGATCCTCCCTCCGTAACTTACGGAACTCCAACATAGTAAGATTCGGTGGTAGGTTCTGATGGTCTTGAGAGAGAGCGGTAGCCGTAGAGTCAGCTGGTTGCGGGCGTGCAGCTTGTGCACGGGTGGTCACCAAAACCAGAGGAGAAACTTCATCACTTTCTCGGACCTCTGCTGAAACATACCTAAAGATGGGATTGTCCACTACAGAGTTACACACCTGGGGTTTGTCCATGATGATCAGGTTGGAAGGTTGTAGATCTTCGGCCTAGTCATTGCCCAGGAGAAGTTGTACCCCTGACATGGGAAAAGGCTTTACCCTGATGGTGACTTGGACTTCACCGGCCACGGAAGGACAATCCAGGTGGACTCTGACGAGTGGATACGGAGTGGTAGCAGTGAGGTCAGTGATAAGGACGGTTTCCCCGGTGTAGGTGATGTTAGGCACAGCCGATTTCAATATTATTGACTGAAGAGCCGCTGTGTTCCTCAAGATCTTCAATTTGAGACGTCCCTCCGAATCTGTATTGTTGGCAGCGACAGTTCCAGGGTACAGGTGTTTGCTGAAGAGAGAAAGATCATTAACAGGAACACTAACATTCATCACAGGCTTACCGGACTTAGGAGGAGTCGGTTTGAGTTTAGGAGTTTTACTATAGCCTTTGTATTGGGGTTTTCCACATTTATCTATGGCATGTCCATAGAGCTTGCAATACTTACAATACAATTGAGAGGTCGCCTGATCGGTACTCAATTTGTCGTAACTAGACCAAGACTTCTTACTGGAAGGTGGGTCAGGTGTTAGCCGGTGTATAAGACTGTAGGTGTCAGCCGACTTCGCACATCTGATGTAGTCGGTTTCTTCTTTGTCTGCTAAATATAAACGGATGGAAGGGGGAACACGTCTCATGAATTCCTCAACTAGCATGAGGTTGACGAGTTCTGAAAATGTAAAGACATGTGCTGCTTCCAGCCATTTCTTGAAATATCTTTTGTTAGTATTGGCAAATTCTAAAAAGGTGGTGGTACTTGCCTTTAGATAATCATGGAGTTTTCGTCTGTTGCTTTCGGTGGAGAGAAGGTAGGCGTCTAAAACAGCTTGCTTCAGGGTCTGGTAGTCATTCTCAGACGCTAAGGTACTGAGAGTAACCACAGATTTACCTGTGAGGTTCACTCTGAGAAGGGTAGACCATTGATCTTCAGGCCAGCTAAGTTTTCTAGCTAGGGCCTCAAAAGTAGTAAAAAATACATCTATCTCTATCTCAACGAATGGTGGTATTAACTTACTGGCATGGAAGACATTGGAGCTTACTGGGAGACTAGCGGTAGCTTGTTGGCACTGAGTGTGGTGTGTAGTTTCCAAGTCGAGTTCTTGTCGACGATATGCTAGAACACTCTCAGCTTGCTTCTTATCATGCTCTCTTTGCATCTCCAGGTGACGTTTTCTTGCTTCTAGCTGTTCTCGTTCACGCTCACGGTGGAGAGCAGCCTCACGTTCCTGTTCTTCTTTCCTTAGGGAAGCCTCACGTTCTTGTTCTTCTTTCTTTATGGCAGCCTCACATTCCCTTATCTGTAGAGCTTCTTTTTGTTGTTCGCGCTCTATTTTTGCTAATTCGAGCTTTAGTTTTATTATTATTATTATTTAGTTTTATTTAGCTGCCAGAGCATGCCGATCTGCAATAGGATAGTTTTCGTGAGCATCAGAGTCTATAATTCCTTCATCTAAGAGGTGGTCCAAGATAATATTGTGCACGTCACTTTTGGTGGCTCCATGGGGAACGTCTAGGTGATACTCGTGTGCAAGAGTTTGTAATTCTATTTTCCAGGCACGAATTAAGTTCCCTACTTCACTGGCTGGATCGCTACGAAATGCTGAGAGACGAAACATTTTGAAATAGCAAATAAATATACAGCGAATATACCAGTGATATTGTCAGTGTCAGTAACAGGATGACGTCGCAACTGGTAACTATCCTGTTGAAATTTAATCGTTAACAATTAAGTTAATATTAGATGGTAAATGATTAGTCAATCAAAATCACAGGAAATCTTGTACTTGGTACTCAATATAAGAGAATAAGAGCAAGAAAATCGTACTAAATAAATGAAACCGATAGTTTCTAAAACAAATGAATCTTAATTGTTTCAGAAGTGAAAGGGTAGTCCAAGAATGTAGGGATACCTTGCCGAGTCTCTATAGGACAAAAGCAAAGGGTTTCCTACTTAATTATATGATACTTACAGAATTAGCGTTCTTTGTGCTCTGAAAAAGAAAGCCAATTCCCTACCTGAGTAAATATCACCATCTCTGACCGACGTGTAGGGGTGCGAGTATCAACTGGTGACAAGAACTGCTATTGAGGTCCCAACTCAACAGCGTAGTCCGTGCTAGAGGAACTATGGCCCTCTGTATCCTCCTTTGGTCGGATTGCAGAAGATAGGGTACGTGGCCCGAAGACAAACCAAAGTACCAGGGTACCAAAATGATGATCTGTCTGAATTTGAGAAATGACCTTGGGACAAAAAAGGTGGAATACACGAGTAATAACACTGAGGGATGAACGACCAATTAAGAGAATGACTGAGGCCTACAGTCACCACGTAATCCACAGTTATCCAACACTAACAATATGTTACCTGTGCACAAAATACACAGCACCATATAAATATTAAAAGTTATGAAAATATTGAAAAGCAACTGTATCAAAGCCAAGTACACTTACCACAAATTGATGTTCTAGTACTAGTACCTGAGTGAGGCTCCTCGGACAGGCCCCCATTAAATGTGATGGAAAAAAGAAGTGAAGGTGTTCGGCAGTCCTCCCAATGGCTGGTGTCAATGCCTATCACATATTAAAAAAAAAAAAGATGACTGCGTAGCTGTTGTGTCCAAGTAACAACAGTAATCCTGTGATTAATCCTGTGAATTCAATCAAAGTAATCCTGTGGCAAAGTAAGGCAAAACAAGCAAAACAAATAGTATGAACAATGAAACTTTAATTAAATTGAAAACAAATATGAATAAGACATTTCATTGGGTATGTACAGTGCAAACAAACAAGATTATAATGTCAACAAATAACATAAAATAAAATATTGGTGACGTTACTCTAAAATGGATAAAGACAAAAATTAATTAACAGGTGTTGAGAATAAAATGCTGGCTGAAAACATCCATCAATAAACAGAGCGTTTATCAAATAGTTGTGTCAGCTTTAGAGCACAAGGATATTCTGAATCCAATGGCTGGTGCATGCTCCGTCATCGGCTATGTAGATGGCGCTGAAGTGCAGAGGTGCAGAGGTGCAAATGTCAATTCACCAATCAGAAGCGGGCTGGCTGGAAGTGGTGGTTTGGTGATCGACAAAGGGGGAGGGGGGAGGTGGAAAGCGAGTGCGATGAAACGTTTTGGCCTGGCAAAACGTATCAGAGTCAATACGTACTACACTTGCTTGTAGTATCGAAATGTTGTAGATGTACTGAAGTAACATGATGATAGAAAAGAGCAGGCCAAATCTCTCTGAAAGGAGATTATCGTAACAATATATATATATATATATATATATATATATATATATATATATATATATATATTATTAAATATGACCGAAAAAGTAAGATTAATAATTCTAACACAAATTTTCTCAATCTTTCGTACATTACGCTTCACTGTTGGAGGTAAATCAAAAATCAATTCTCCAAAATTCATTTTTATTTCTAGCCTGACGCGACACGGGCGCGTTTCGTAAAACTTATTACATTTTGAAAGACTTTAGTTCACAAATACACAACTGAATAGAACTTACGTATCTCCGATTTTATATCTACATTTGAGTGAGGTGGAAGGGGTGATGTGGCATTAACACAAGACAGAACAAAGTGTGGTATTAATAGGGTATTAATTTCATCAACACAAGACAGAACAAGAGTATTAATAGGGTATTAATTTCATCAACACAAGACAGAACACGAAACAATGGATATTGAATAGAAGTGTTTGTAGAAAGCCTATTGGTCCATATTTCTTGATGCTTCTATATTGGAGCGGAGTCTTGAGGTGGGTAGAATATAGTTGTGCAATAATTGGCTGTTGATTGCTGGTGTTGACTTCTTGATTTGTAGTGCCTCGCAAACGTCAAGCCGCCTGCTATCGCTGTATCTATCGATGATTTCTGTGTTGTTTACTAGGTTTCTGATACTAGGTGATTTCTGTGTTTCAACTATCGACATGAACTTGAAACCGGCCATATACTGCAGGTATGTTGACGACATTTTTACACAGGTACCTGATGTCAGACATCTGCAGGAGCTGAAGGAGGCATTTGAGCAGAGTTCCGTGCTGCGTTTCACTTACGAGATGGAAAAGGATGGGAAGCTGCCCTTTCTAGATGTAACAGTCATGGAAAAGGGCGGAGGTTTCCACACTGCAGTCTACACTAAGGAAACAAACATAGGAATGTGCCTAAATGCCAACAGCGACTGCCCAGACAGGTACAAGAGGAGTGTTGTTAACGCATATGTCGACCGTGCTCTCAGCCACAGCTCAGAATGGAAGCAAGTCGACGAAGAACTCTGTTGGGTAAGGCAGGTCCTAGTCAATAACGGCTTCTCCAATGGTTTCGTCGAAGACATCATAAGAAGGAAAGTGAAAAGCCATGCAACCTCTGAAGAGACAACTAACACAACACCTATACCCCCTATTAGACTATTTTACAGGAACTTCTTTTCCACAGCTCATAAAACGGAGGAAAGGGTCCTGAAAGATATTGTTAATAGAAACGTTATCCCTACAGACAAAAATCAGAGGATACAACTGACGATTTACTATAAAACCAGAAAAACGGCCAGCCTACTCATGAGAAACTCTCCAGACACAAAACAGAACGCTTTAAAAGAGACTAACGTCGTCTATGCCTTCAAATGCCCATTTGGGGACTGTAAGCTCCAAAAAACCCAGTATATAGGCAAGACAACAACATCTCTTTCTAGGCGTTTAACGATGCATAAGCAACAGGGCTCCATTAAGGAACATATAATCTCTTCCCACAACAAAACCATCGCCAGAGAAATCCTAGTAAACAACACAGAAATCATCGATAGATACAGCGATAGCAGGCAGCTTGACGTTTGCGAGGCACTACACATCAAGAAGTCAACACCAGCAATCAACAGCCAATTATTGCACAACTATATTCTACCCACCTCAAGACTCCGCTCCAATATAGAAGCATCAAGAAATATGGACCAATAGGCTTTCTACAAACACTTCTATTCAATATCCATTGTTTCGTGTTCTGTCTTGTGTTGATGAAATTAATACCCTATTAATACTCTTGTTCTGTCTTGTGTTAATGCCACATCACCCCTTCCACCTCACTCAAATGTAGATATAAAATCGGAGATACGTAAGTTCTATTCAGTTGTGTATTTGTGAACTAAAGTCTTTGAAAATGTAATACGTTTTACGAAACGCCCCCGTGTCGCGTCAGTCTAGAAATAAAAATGAATTTTGGAGAATTGATTTTTGATTTACCTCCAACAGTGAAGCGTAATGTACGAAAGATTGAGAAAATTCGTGTTAGAATTATTAATCTTACTTTTTCGGTCATATTTAATAATATATGTCTACAGGAAAGACTGCTACCAAAATATACTAATATATATATATATATATATATATATATATATATATATATATATATATATATATATATATATATATATATATGTATATATATATATATATTTATATATATATATATATATATATATATATATATATATATATATATATATATATGTATATATATATATATATATATATATATATATATATATATATATATATATATATACATATATATATATATATATATATATATATATATATATATATATATATATATATATATATATATATATATATATATATATATATATATTAGTATATTTTGGTAGCAGTCTTTCCTGTAGACATATATTATTAAATATGACCGAAAAAGTAAGATTAATAATTCTAACACGAATTTTATCGATCTTTCGTACATTTCTTTTCACTGTTGGTGGTAATTAAAAAATCAATTCTCCAAAATTCATTTTTATTTCTAGTCTGACGCGACACTTGAGCGCGTTTCGTAATACTTATTATATTTTCAAAGACTTTAGTTTACACATACACAACTGAATAGAACTTACACATCTCCGATTTGTTTATATCTACATTTGAGTGAGGTGGATGGGGTGAGGTGGTATTAATAGGGTATTAAATTCATCAACACAAGACAGAACACGAAACAATGGGTATTGAATGGCAGTGATTGTAGAAAGCCTATTGGTCCATATTTCTTGATGCTTTTATATTGGAGCGGAGTCTTAAGGTGGGTAGAATATAGTTGTGCATTAATTGGCTGTTGATTGCTGGTGTTGACTTCTTAATGTGTAGTGCCTCGCAAACGTCAAGCCCCCTGCTATCGCTGTATCTATCGATGATTTCTGTGTTGTTTACTAGGATTTCTCTGGCGATGGTTTGGTTGTGGGAAGAGATTATATGTTCCTTAATGGAGCCCTGTTGCTTATGCATCGTTAAACGCCTAGAAAGAGATGTTGTTGTCTTGCCTATATACTGTTTTTTTTGGAGCTTACAGTCCCCAAAAGGGCATTTGAAGGCATTGGCGACGTTGGTCTCTTTTAAAGTGTTCTGCTTTGTGTCTGGAGAGTTTCTCATGAGTAGGCTGGCCGTTTTTCTGGTTTTATAGTAAATCGTCAGTTGTATCCTCTGATTTTTGTCTGTAGGGATAACGTTTCTATTAACAATATCTTTTAGGACCCTTTCCTCCGTTTTATGAGCTGTGGAAAAGAAGTTCCTGTAAAATAGTCTAATAGGGGTATAGGTGTTGTGTTAGTTGTCTCTTCAGAGGTTGCATGGCGTTTCACTTTCCTTCTTATGATGACTTCGACGAAACCATTGGAGAAGCCGTTGTTGACTAGGACCTGCCTTACCCTACAGAGTTCTTCGTCGACTTGCTTCCATTCTGAGCTGTGGCTGAGAGCACGCAACTACTCAAAGACAACAAAACGCAACTACTTCATGCTACAAACGAATGGAGAAATAGCAACATCGATGAAAGTATCCGTACCCGCATTGAACAACACCTCGACATCCTCACAGACCAACATCACCTCAGCACTGAAACAAGGATTATCAAGAAACTAACAACGTTATATGGAGGACCTATGGCAATCCCACGACCAAGAGATAGCTTCCTGAACCTTGCAGGAATTAACCTCACTGAGGACCAAGTCACTCTCCTAAATCTGGGTATAAACTGTCACGTTATGTCAAGACGGAGTGAGATTGCCCGGAAAGTGGAGTTGGAAATTCTGTTGGACGACATATTCGACCTCGAGACACAAAAGAAGGTCACTACCAAAGATACCTTACAAGCAGAACTTATTGCGGAAGGAGGAAAGAATCGAGGCAATTACAGAAGCACCATACTGTCCCCCGAGCTCAAAGCGGCAGCTAAAAGCCTTCGTGAGAACAAGGAGATAATTGTCAGGAGAGGTGACAAGTCGCCAATATACGTCATTCTTAAAAAAGACGAATATCTGGCGAAAATGAAGCTAATACTCTCTGACCAAACTAAATTCCAAAGGGTAATGAAGGATACTACAGCCGAATTGAAAGCAAAGGTCAACAAACTGATCGAAACTGTGAACGCCAAGAAATCCGGACTCCACCTGCCAAAAATTATTGGGGAATATAAACCTGGATATGCGTATGGAAATGTCAAGACACACAAGCCTGGAAACCCACTTCGGCCAATCATTAGCCAGATACTCACACCCACGTACAGACTGGCGAAGCGACTCAACGGCCTGCTGACTCCTTATGTCCCTTGCGCCTTCAGCCTGAAGTCTCCAAAGGAATTTGTTGACTTACTGCGGGGCACACGGGCCACAGGGATAAGAGCCTCGTTGGACGTAGAATCGCTGTTTACCAACGTACCTGTGGACGAGACAATCGGGATGATAGCCGACAGAGTGTATCGTGATCCAGCCTGTACTCCTCTTGACATACCAGAAAATATTCTGAGGAAACTACTCCAAGCTTGTACTAAAGAGGCACCCTTCTTGAGCCCGGATGGGCACATGTATAAGCAAGTAGATGGGGTCGCCATGGGTTCTCCCCTAGGTGTCCTGTTTGCAAACTTCTACATGGGTACCATCGAGCAAAAAGTCTTCGTCGACATGAACTTGAAACCGGCCATATACTGCAGGTATGTTGACGACATTTTTACACAGGTACCTGATGTCAGACATCTGCAGGAGCTGAAGGAGGCATTTGAGCAGAGTTCCGTGCTGCGTTTCACTTACGAGATGGAAAAGGATGGGAAGCTGCCCTTTCTAGATGTAACAGTCATGGAAAAGAGCGGAGGCTTCCACACTGCAGTCTACACTAAGGAAACGAGCATAGGAATGTGCCTAAATGCCAACAGCGACTGCCCAGACAGGTACAAGAGGAGTGTTGTTAACGCATATGTCGACCGTGCTCTCAGCCACAGCTCAGAATGGAAGCAAGTCGACGAAGAACTCTATAGGGTAAGGCAGGTCCTAGTCAACAACGGCTTCTCCAATGGTTTCGTCGAAGACATCATAAGAAGGAAAGTGAAATGCCATGCAACCTCTGAAGAGACAACTAACACAACACCTATACCCCCTATTGGACTGTTTTACAGGAACTTCTTTTCCACAGCTCATAAAACGGAGGAAAGGGTCCTGAAAGATATTGTTAATAGAAACGTTATCCTTACAGACAAAAATCAGAGGATACAACTGACGATTTACTATAAAACCTGAAAAACGGCCAGCCTACTCATGAGAAACTCTCCAGACACAAAGCAGAACGCTTTAAAAGAGACCAACGTCGTCTATGCCTTCAAATGCCCACTTAGGGACTGCAAGCTCCAAAAAACCTAGTATATAGGCAAGACAACAACATCTCTTTCTAGGCGTTTAACGATGCATAAGCAACAGGGCTCCATTAAGGAACATATAATCTCTTCCCACAACCAAACCATCGCCAGAGAAATCCTAGTAAACAACACAGAAATCATCGATAGATACAGCGATAGCAGACGGCTTGACGTTTGCGAGGCACTGCACATTAAGAAGTCAACACCAGCAATCAACAGCCAATTAATGCTCAACTATACTCTATCCACCTCAAGACTCCGCTCCAATATAGAAGCATCAAGAAATATGGACCAATAGGCTTTCTACAATCACTTCCATTTCAATACCCATTGTTTCGTGTTCTGTCTTGTGTTGATGAAATTAATACCCTATTAAATACCACCTGACCCCATCCACCTCACTCAAATGTAGATATAAACAAATCGGAGATATGTAAGTTCTATTCAGTTGTGTATGTGTAAAGTCTTTGAAAATGTAATAAGTTTTACGAAACGCGCTCAAGTGTCGCGTCAGACTAGAAATAAAAATTAATTTTGGAGAATTGATTTTTGAATTACCTCCAACAGTGAAAAGAAATGTACGAAAGGTTGAGAAAATTTGTGTTAGAATTATTAATCTTACTTTTTCGGTCATATTTAATAATATATGTCTACAGGAAAGACTGTTACCAAAATATACTAATAAATATATATATATATATATATATATATATATATATATATATATATATATATATATATATATATATATATATATATATATATATATATATATATATATATATATATATATATATATATATATATATATATATATATATAAATTTAAATGCTCGTTTGTTCAAAATTGCAAATCTCCAAAAGTTCTTCACCGACTGCTTTGAAATTTTCACACAATGATACATTCACATCCGGCCAGGATTTATATATATACTATGTTGTGGGAACCGACCTGTGAGATTTATATTTATGTTAATTTGTATACTTCGATAGCAATTTGTATGATGATAAGTGGACTGTATTTCTGCAATAATCTCACAAATCGATCCTCTACACATTAGGGGGGGTTTATATTAAATTTATATATATGCAGCCAATCAAACTACAGTATTAACTACACATTAGTTTACATTGAAGAGGTTCCTTATCTTATTGTACAGCAGGCCTTAGTCCACCAGGTATAACCAGGATGTAGACACCACATTTTCCTCGTGTAAGGTAGCTTACATCACCCTGGTAACTGATGCACAAAGCATGCTTCCTCGTCTTGACCTGTCAAAAGGGCGCTAGCTGTGAAGCCAGAATCTTAATATATGACAGCTATATCAGAGAAAACACTGTACATTGAACCATAAAGACCTAGGCTTAATTACCTTTAGTATGAGGCGATTTCGTATTCTAACGGGCTCACCCTATCTACTGACATTAATGGCCAAAAATGATTAGATAAATGGGTTTCGGCAGAACACTTAGCTTGTATTTGTTGACAGTGTGTTGATGATGGTACACCTTTGGTTTCCATAACACTTCGTCCAAGTAAAATTAACAGGAGCCGCATTTGCTCCTGTGCGCCTCTGTGGTCTAATAATAACAATAGCTGACCACTCCCTCCTCACTGACGCTACTGGCCTACATTGTCCAGATGACAGTAAGTGATAGAAGGGTCACATTTACTCTATTTTAATTCTGATAATTAAGTTAATTTATATGAGATGTTTTTATGATGGTAAAGTCCAAAGACTAATGTATTTAAGAATAGTTCCCGCCATAATAGGTGGTGAATTTATAATAGTATGTGGTAATGATATCCCATTTTCTATAGACGGAAATTCCACTACAAGTTACATTTTCTATGAGTTAACTTGTTTATACAACACAGCAATATTATCTGCCTGTATGATATTATTAAATGGTGTCGGATTTTCCGACATAATTGCCCGGGGGCTGCTCACGGGTCGAAGTCCTATTTAGAACAGACGAACACCGATACTCCTCCTTCGAATTATTAGATTAATTTGATGTTAGTAGTTAGTACTCACACATTTGTGCGTCTGTTCGTACAGGACGGATGTCCCGTACTAGAGTTGCAGGGGTTAGAGGTCTAATGCAATTTCATTTCCTTGTTAACTCTTGAAAGGGTAAAATTCAAGCCTAAATATTATTTAACCCAGAAGACTGAATGTGATCAAGTACTACAGTCAAGTATGATTCAGGGACTGCAGTGAGATCAATGACATTAGATATAACTTGAAGTTTGTTCAGGTAACTGGTCACTGATATATAAACACTGAGGCCCAGGGAATTCATCTTGATTAAATAATAAATGTATCAAATCAGTCGTCAGATTTATTGGGGTTTAATTTAGTTAATTGATTCAGAAGATTGAATAGCTCATCATTAAAGTAAAGTATGGTTCTGAGACTGCAGTGGGTTCAGTGACATTGGTCGCAGGGACTTGTAGCTGTTTAGGCTACTGTTCACTGATTTGCCACTGAGGCCTCATGAACTCATCTTCAGCTTTAAATGATGATACTAACATCAACCTCTGTTGGTATAGTCAGCTGTAATCTCCTTAGTATAATGCTACTGGAGAAATATAATCAGCTGACAAATTTAGATTTCTATTGGTATTGTTTATCTGCAGCCATAGGTCTCCCCAGGCTTGATACTGGGCCTGAGAGTAATTTACCTCCTGCAGAATTTAACATGGTTATGCCCTGATATTTAGTAGGGCTACCGATGAAACGATGGCAATAGTCTGTCCCAACAAGGAGACCGAAGTCGGTGAGGTGATCAGACTTAATATTATCTGCCAATTTTATTCCTCTATTTCTCAGGAATTTGGCTGTTGCTCTCAGACCTTGAACTTGTAGGTCTATTGGTATTTTGTCCACCACAATGGCTTGTACTCTACAGACGTACCTGCCTAAACGTACTGATGGTTGTACCACCTGGTAGACTTGAGGTCCTGCATCTGTTACAAACCCTGAGATATTGAATGACATCTGGGCTACAGGCCTTAATTGTAGTTCATCTGCCAACCTTTTAGTGACATATGTTCTCTGGGACCCTTGGTCAAACAACCCACGGGTATGGACCTTGGCCCTCTTATTCAGGATGGTAATTTGGGCAGTAGTCTAAGTTGTATTAC
The DNA here is from genome assembly GCF_040958095.1 of Procambarus clarkii. Classification (NCBI taxonomy): domain Eukaryota; kingdom Metazoa; phylum Arthropoda; class Malacostraca; order Decapoda; family Cambaridae; genus Procambarus; species Procambarus clarkii. The sequence goes on from NC_091151.1 coordinate 61,874,084, forward strand.
CTTTAGACTTTGCCGATTGGACACTCTTTGTTTGTTGCATCCTGCAGTACTGTACTGTGGTGGGAATGCTATCTTCCACCTTGGGGTTTGGAGACGTTGTTTTGGTGTCTCTGCACAATGCTGCATGGTGCTGACCTTTGTTACACCTATTACAGGTGTGTAATTGGGTCTCACAGTCGTTGATGTTATGTTTCCTGAGGCACCTCGTGCAATGTTGCAAATCTTTGAGTCGCTCAACACGGGCGTCACTATCAGGAAAATTAGGGCAGTGGTAAATCGAATGTTTCTCATTGCAAAACAAACATGTTCCATAGCTTCCTGTACCCTTTGGTGTCACGTTCTAGGGTGACACAGTAACTATAGGCTTGGAGGGTCCCACTGCATATACGCCCACACTGCCACTGTTCCACTTTGGTGGATACTGGGCTTGCTTGATTGGTTTCGGGATGTGTTGGTTGGGGTTTGTGGGCCGGGGTGTCGGGGTGGCCTTTTGAGGTTTTTGTTTTTGTCCTTTCTGCTGGGGTTGTGCCGGGTGCGCAATACGTTATGTCTTCTCGTTGCTGACTATGTATATTGTGTGTGGGTGGATCGGAGGGAGGGTTATGGGGTTGTTAGGCTTTCATGATTTTTGAGAGGCCGTTTGTGTTTCACGTGGTGGTGGGTGCATCGCGCGTTTCCGAGCGAGTTTTGTGGTTGGTTCACGGGTGGGTGTTTGCGTGGGGTTGCTTTTGGGTGAGTGGTCGTGGGTCGGGCTTTTGGTTGTGGGTTGGGGAGTGGGGCTTTTTCGTTTTTGTCTTCGGTCCCCGGCCCTCCGGTTGGCCTCCTTGGAGGGGGTTGGGCTGGGTGTGTGAGTGGTTGCTCCTGTGGTTGTGTGTTCGGTTTGTTGTGTGGAGGTGTGTGGGGGGTGTGGGTATGCTTCTTTGCTGGCTCCTGCGTGGGCCGTTGTTTGTGCCCTGTGTGGGTTGGTGCAGCTGTTTTGTTGCTAAATACATGTTCTTCCTAGTGTGAGTGTTTTTGTGGTGCGTGTGTCTCGGTGTTTTGCTGTTCGCCCCTGGTTCTTTCTTGGGGTTGTCAAGTTGTTGTACCTGGGCCTTGGCCGTAATTTGTTTTATGTTACGTATATGTTTTGTGTGCAGTGTTACTCTGCTTTGCGTTATTTATGTGATTGTGTGCATCTTGTGTGAGTGCGTGTGTGTTGGTTTATTATGTGAACGTTATTTTGTGTCTTTCTATGTACATGTGTTTGTTGTGTGTCCATTTTTTTTTGTTTAACTTTGTATTCAGCCTCATGTACCAGGAGTTTCTAGGTTCTCGTGATGTTTTGTTTTCTTCTGTACCTGTGATTATTGTTCTTATTATTATGTTTTTGTTATTATGTTCTTGTCTTGTGTCTTGTGCTATACTTTGTATATTTCTTTTATAAAAATAAAACAAATAAAAACTACCAGCAGAATACTCCTCAGTGCTCAAATTGCTAGACCTGCTCCCACACTATCCTGTGTGCTAGTAGATTTACGCAGCCAGTACTCAGTATTTTTCAGCACCATTTAATTTATGTACTTTAACATAAGGTTAACATGCCTGATTGATTGTTTTTTGTTTTGATTCTTGATTGATGGCTTATTTTGATTAATTTTGTCAGTTTGTTAAGATGATTTTTTGCATAATTAAAGAATTAAAATTTTTCCAGTTTCCTGTATTTTATCCTACATTTACCACACCATGAAGAAGTCACCATAGCAGTTTTATGTTAATTTGTTTTTACTTATTTTTTTGTTTTTATGTTCGTGGCATTCCATCTGCCCAAGGCCACTGCACTTAGTCATTTTACCGTAACATATATTTGGGGACCTGTCCTAGGAGCCTCGCTCAGGTATGCTCCTAGACGCTTCATTTAAAGTTGTGGTAAGTGTACATGGCTTTATTACAAGTTTGCCTTTGTCTTTTCAGAACTACTATTTTGAGTGATTTTGATGGTGCTTAATACTGTTTACATTCCAGATGTAGCATTATATGACTGTTGGAGGATTTTGGATTATGTGGTGTCTTATGGCACGAGTCATACTCGTAATTGGTTGTTTAATAATCTTTGCTATATCCTGTGATTTCCACCATATTCTTGTCCCTACAGGAGAATTTCTCATTACGGCAGATCACCCACTTTGGTACCCCTGGTACTTTGGTCTGTCTCCGGGCTAATACGCCCACGTCTTTACAACCCGAACATAGGAGGACACAGGGGCCATAGTTCCTCTAGCATTACGGACTACGTTGTACGGTTAGGACCCATACAGCAGTTCTCGTCATAAATTAACACTTTCCGCACCCCTACGCGTTGGTAAAAGATATGGAATTTACACAGGTAGGGAGTTAGCATTTTTTTCCAGAGCACAATGAGTGATAACTCTGTAAGTACTATTTAGTTTTAGTAGGAAACCTCTTTCATTTGTTCTCGTCAATTAGAGACCAGGCAAGAAATCCCTAAATTTTTTGGACTACATTCGAGACAATTATGTTTCACAATTCCAGTAGGATCCCTCTTGCCCCTGTCCTCATCATATAGAGTACCGGGTACAAGATTCCCTACGTATTCGTTTCACTTTCGATCTAAGTAATCAATTCAATTACTAAAGTTAACTGTTGTAAACTTGACTATAAAGTTTAAACAGGATAGTTTACAGTTGCCATGTCATCCTGTCAGTCTGACATCTCATATTTTGGAACATCAACTGAGGTATTTTCTTTGCACATTATTTTCTATCATTCTATTCACCATGTTTCGTCTAACAGCGTTCAGGCAGAATCCTAACGATGAAGTGGGGCACAATAATTCGTGCCACCAAGGCGGAGATGCTAACTCTTGTAAATGAGTACCACATTACTGCCCCCCATGGAGCCACTAAAACTTATCTCCATAACCTTATACTTGACCACTTATTAGATAATGATAATATTACATCCGAATCTCATGAAGAGCGCCTTAGCAGCCATGAAATTGAAGATAGAGCTTTCCACTCTAGAACGCGAACGTCAGAAGAAAACTCTCAAGATACAGAAGGAACAACTTGCTCTACAAAAAAAAACAAGCTGAACTGCAACGTGAACGTGAGAAGGAACAACTAGAGTTCCAACTTGAACGTGAGAGGGAACAGCTTGAACTCCAACGTGAGCGTGAACAGGAAGCCCTTAAAGTATGAGAAAGAGAACGTGAACTCCAACGTGAACATGCTGAAAAACAAGCCGCCATTGCTCTAGAAAACGGTAGAAAAAAACTTGACTTGGAAACTACACACCACACTCAGCGCAAGGAAGCGGAAGCTAACCTCCAGGTACGTTTCGATCTTTCTCATGCAATTAAGTTGATGCCATCTTTTGTCGAGACAGAAAATTATATATTATTTACTTCATTTGAGGCTCTAGCTAACCAACTCAGCTGGCCTCAGGATCAGTGGTCTGTACTTCTCAGGTGTCATTTGACATGTAGGGGATGCAGTGACTCTCAGTACTATGGCGTCTGAAACCGACTACAAGGTATTGAAACAGGCAGTGCTAGATGCTACCTCCTATTTATCGAGAACTACAGACGTAAGTTTAGGAATTACCTTAAAGCGAGTGCTACTACTTACCTAGAGTTTGCAAATAACAAAAAGAGATATTTCATGAAGTGGCTGGAAGCAGCACAAGTCTCCACCTTTACAGATCTCATCAACCTCATCCTGATGGAAGAATTCCTTAGGCGTGTACCTAATTCCATACGTCCTACCTAGCAGACAAGGAAGAAACCGACCCTACTAGATGTGCACAGTTGGCTGACTCCTACAGTCTCCTTCACAGAGTACCATCCGACACACCTTCTAGTAAGACGTCTTGGTTTACTCCTGCCAAAGTGAGTACCAGTAATGAAAACTCCGCGTTGTATTGTCATTATTGCAGAACCTATAGACATACAATAGAAGAGTGTACCAGTCCTCACTATAAAGTCAGCAGTAAGACAAAGCCCAAATCACCTCCTCCTAAAATTCATAGAAGACCTAAGCCTGTGATGAATATTTTTGTTTCATCCACTGGTCTTTCTCTCTTCAACAGACACCTTGTTGAGAATCTGTGTTTCATTCTAACATTCATCATGATAAATATGTATGTCCATTATTTCTTTTCCCCGTTAAGTAAATATAACATGATATCCAGTTGTGTTCCAGTATAATTATGTTTGATGTAATTGTAGCATGCTGTAGTGTGCCTGTATTGAATATTTTGTTAGGCTATTTGCATGTTTATTCCTGTGGGGGGAGTCGGTGGCGTCTCATTGGGGGGATGACCATATTTGGGATGTTCCAGTGTGCGGGCCGTGTATCAAGCTTGCGTCAATGTTTCACCTTTGGAATTATTCCTGTTTATTGATTGTACTTAATTTCTTTTTACACCTTAGCAGTGTTATATACACATAAGTTTATTTATAATTATGTTCTAAATTTGTTAGCTTTGTTCTTAATTTGTTAGCTTAATTTCTCTTTGTTAGCTGAGTATCATGAGGTTTCATGCGGGTTTTAGTTTGGTCTTTTTGATAGACACAATGCCGCGAATGCTGGAGGAACGCTAGTCCCGTTGGTAGAGCTGGCGGGTGGAGACATGTGTTGAGTTAAGTCTGTGGTATTTGTTTATTGTTTAGTAACATAGCTAATTTCCTGGTTAGACCATTATGTGCAAACCCATCTATTCATTTATGTTGTAAAGAAATGACCGGTGCTTATATAAGGATATTGTAATATTAATTACTAGTGTATTAATATTTCTGGCTACCTGCATTTTCCATTTATGTTATTTGTATGTTCCTTGTTACCCTTACTTTAAGTATATTGCTTTGTTACGTAAGCAGTTTGTTTTTACCCCTAGACACTTATTGAGGCAAGGCCGTATTATTACATATGTTTAACACCAGCAACAGAGGAACCATACCCAGAGGTCTAGGGTCGTAACACACCTGTACTCCAGAACTCTCTGCCAGCGGTGGAGATTCGGAGGGAAGGTTGAAAGTGAATATATTGAGGAACACAGTTGCTTTACAATCTATTCTTCTGAAGTCAACTGAACCCAACGTCACCTACACCCGAGAGACTGTCCTCATTACAGATCGCACTGCTACTACCCCTTATCCACTTGCCAGAGTCCGCCTGGATTGTCCGTTTATATAAGGTGAAGTCCAAATCGCCATCCGGGAAAAGCCTTTTCCCATGTCAGTTCAACTCCTCCTGGGCAACGACTTGGCAGAAGATCAATAACCTACAAATCTAATCATCAAAGAAAACCCCCAGGTATGTGACTCATCAATGGAAAATCCTATCTCGCAGTTTGTTAAAGAAGAGATACAAGCAACAGATGATTCTGATGACGTCTCCCATCCTGTCCTGGTGACGACACGTGCACAATCCGTACTCCCGCAACCAGCTGCTCTATCTGCTTCAGCTGTACCTCAAGATTCACGGAGCCTCCCACCGAGTCTCACCATGCTGGAGTTCCGTAAGTTGCAGAGAGAGGATTTCTCGCTAACATCTTTATTCTTACAGGCTGAGACACAGCCTAACTCTATCCCTGGGTTCTTTGTGGTGAATAAAGTGCTCTACCGCTATTATATACCCGGCAAAGTGAAGGAGGACAACAATCGGGCTAATGTCAAACAACTAGTAGTTCCCACCAGCCTACGGTCAGATATCTTGCATCTGGTCCATAGATCTCTCTCACACTGCAGTTTCTACAGGACCTACAAGACCCTGAAACAAGATTACTACTGGCCAGGAATGATTCGTGATATGAAAAACTTAGTGAAAAATTGCAAAAAGTCTCAGATGACAGGTAAGCCGAACGCTCCTCCATTCAAGGCACCACTAATGCAGGTATCAGAGTCTTCTGAGCCGTTCAGCCATTCCATCAACAACCATGACGAGCTTCTGTCTCAGACAAGCTCAGGTAACGTACATATAAGTAATATCCCGTGTTCTACCACCAGGTTTTCCACAGCCGTTTCCGTCCAGGAACTGTGAAGCACCTGAGGAAGCAGTGCGGACATGCCCAGGAAAGTCAGAGCAAATGTGATCACATCTTCTCTAACGACATGTGTAAGACAATCAATGTCTCTAAGGTATTGTCTGGTCGTTCTTGTTGTACTTTGCCTGACTGCAATGGTTGTAAATTCTCGATCTGTTCCACCACCAGGAAAAATCCTGCTCTATACGAACCTAATCCAAATAAACGTGCTCCTCCAGACAACTTTACCAGCCCTCAGCTAAAATATTGTTAGACAAATTTACCTTTTATTGCATTTGAAAGGCGTAAATCCTTGTTTTGTACTAACTCCATTCTCGCCCTGCCAGGTATTAGAGAACCTTGAGTCTTCCACCCTGGCGATAGGAACACCATCATACCACAGCGAGATGGGATCATGCACTCCAGCTACAATCATCATTGAGGAGCCACATAACATCCTGCCAGGCGTGCAGCACAACGAACCATCAAATCTATTAGGTTACAACTTCATCCCCCCGGACTTCAACATTCTTCGGTCCATGCAGACGCCCCAGTTCAACAACAATCTAGTACTTCGCTGGGTCCTGCAGCACAACCTCAACATCCTCTAGGACCTCCACATTCGTCGGTCACTAAATTAGGATCAGTTCTCGAAGCTACGCTGACTCCTGTAGCACCATGTGAACATCTTGTATCACAACCTCATTCGGTTCCTACTGCTGACCCAGTTCTCCAATCAGCACTTGCTACGCTGGACCTTGCATCTGATGAACCATCTCACCATCTCCTCGGATCACCACTCTCGCTGATCCATTCAGTAGGCTCGCCTGTACAACAAACTTGTACTTCACTGAGTCCTGGAGTGCTACCTTAACATCTTCCACAAGCACCATTCTCTTCAGTTCCTGCAGCATACACAGTTCACCAACCAGCACCTACATTTGCTTCGCTGGGCCATGTATATGCAGAATATCAACATCTTCTTTATCCAGGGCTCCGACAACGTCGTCGCCAACGCGCTCTCCAGAGTCCACTAGGGGGACTCTTCAACTTCAACTCAACAGGTCAGTTGTCGTTTGCCGTTGCTGAGTGGTGGTTTGCTGGGGGAGGTGTGGAGCGCCCGCTAGTCGGGGCAGAGCCCCGACTAGCGGGCGCTCTGTCTATGGATCTTTTATCAAGGTCAAACCCGCACATGTTTCCGGTGTGGTGCTAAGGGCCACGTAGCTGCCTGTTGCGACACTCGTCGTGCTGAGGCCCCTTCAGTTTTCCTGGAGGATGACTTTCTCCGCTTGTCTGTGCGTGGGGATTCCCCGACGGATCCTCGTTCTGGGCAGGTGCCTGGTGTGGTTCCTGCGGCGGTTCCTGATCTGTCTGCCCCACCAGTGAGCTCAGGGGACCTTTGGGCACCTGCTTTGGACCTTCGCCGTTCAGTGGATGTTGAGGTGCATCCTCATCCGGTTGCTTCCGTGGTGGCCTTGGATGGTGCTGTATGAGTGGCGCCTGCATCTCCTGCAGAAGAACATGTGCTTGTCGGGGCGGTGGTGAGTATGACTCCGCCATGCCCTCTGCATCGTGGCCTCTGGTAGTTTCCTCGTTGATGCGTGCCTCTTCTCCTCTGCCGGTTCCGTCGCCCTCGCTGGATACCTCACGTGTGCTGGAGTCTACCCTTCCGCCTGCTGTGTCTCTTCCTTCTCCGAATCCGGTCTCCTTGGATGGTAGTGGCTTTTTGCCCTGCGTCGTTGAGGCTGCTGTTCTGCATGGTCGTGCTGCCCCGGCTTTGGGGCCGCCTGCCGATGGTTCTTTTAGGGCACCGCTTGTAGGGGGTGACAGTTCCGACGATCAACGGCCTATTTCTATGCGCCGTTGTTCGGCTCGGGATGCGTCACCTCACCGGACGTTGGCAGAGGAGCGTGATGCCATGGATGATGAAGCTGTGGGCGGCGATGTGCTGCCTTTTGTGTTGGACACTGTGCCCCCTGCTGGTGGCTCTCCTCAGTGGACGGTTGCCCCTTGTGACCGCGACCTCGTCGTGGTGTTGTCGAAGGATGTGCGATAGGGGTACTCTGCTCCTGTTCCGGCTGGCAGAGGCCCTGAGGCGCCTTCGGTGCCACCCTCCGCTGGGCTCGGTGCGATAACCGGCATAGAACGAAGTGTGTGCCCTCGTGTGGGGCCCGATGGGCGGCCTCCGCCCGCTGTTCCGGTATCTCCTGCTTCCTCGGAGGCGATGTCCCAGCCTTCCGTGTTGGGTCGGTGGCGTCCGCTTCCGCCGGATGTGGTAATCCCCGAACATATGGAGTACCCGCGAGTTCGTGAGGGCCGTGCCCCTACAGAACTGGAGTATTTGGTATGGGAGGCATATAAGCGACGGTATCCGCTGTATACATACCCTGAGAAATATCCTCCTGTTTGACTTTTGTGTGTTCTGTGTGATTGGCTTTGTGGTTGGGTGTGGGTCTATACTTGCAGCTTTGTGTGTCTTATGTGTGGCTGGTTGTGCTATTGTGCTGCTGTAGTGGTGTGTTTCGTGTGGTGATCGTTTACTTTATTTACTTGTATCCTTACGGCCTTTTGGTCGTTTGCATGTATTTGGGCTTTGTTTTTCTGTATTTTCAGTTCCGTGTGTGGTTCTGTTTTTTGTTATTAATGCCTTGTGTTTCTTGCCTTGGGTATGTGTCATGTATTGCTTTTAGCTTTGTCTATAGTTTCTATTATGTACTTGTGTCCGTACAGGCTTTTGGTCGTTGGCATGGTTTTTGTGCATTTTGTTTTTCTGTCTTTTCAGTTCCCTGTGTGGTTCTTTTTTTTGTTATTATTGCCTTGTGTTTCTTGCCCTAAGTGTGTGTGTGTGATTATTTTTTTGTCCTTGAAATTGCTTTATTCTTTGTATGTAATTTATGCTCTTTATGTTCTTATGTGTAGTTTTTGGATTTCCTGGTCATTTGTTGTAACTTTTGTGTATTTTTTCTTGTACATTTTTTGTTATTGTACTTATGTCATTTATTTGTTGTGTATTGTATGCATTTTATGTCCCATGCTGTTTGTGGGTTTCTGAAAAATAAAACTGTCCCCATTGTGGATCCAGAGACCCCTTGAATATTAGCTATTAATCCTAACAATTATTCTAGCTTTTGTAAATTGCTAGGAGTTACTCAAGTTGTATTTGATTTCCTTAATAATCTAGGAATTAAATATCAATTTCCAAGTCCCCTCAAATACTGGGTCAAACAAGCTCAAATAGAGACTCATGGAAGAAATTATGAACATCTTCCAGACAAATTAACCAAATCCCTGGGCATTTGGTTTGATTCTGATAATAACATCTTAAGGCGTGGAGGACGTCTGCTTCATGCTGATATTGACTTAGAAGCTAAGAATCCTATGCTTTTGTCTCGTCGCCACATCATAACTAAACTTATAGTTTTACATCAACATGAACATGGTACATTACATGGTGGAGTGCTAGACACTCACTGATTTACGACAAATAATTTGCTTCCCCAAGGTCGCCAAACTGTCAAATCCCTTATTAAATCTTGTGGGATCTGCAGGAGGTATAGTGCTCGAGTGTGTCCTTACCCAGGGCCTCCACCACTTTTTAAAGAGAGTTGTCCACCTTCGTCCCTTTGAGACCACAGGTGTAGATTACACAGGAACTTTTATTTTAACAGGCACTCTAGATAAAATTCCGGTGAAAGCCTATATATGTTCCTTCATGTGTGCAAACACACGAGGCGTACACTTTGAAGTAACTTCTGACATAAGTGCAGAAGTGTTCCTACAAGACTTTCGTAGGTATGCAGCCCGTTCATCTTGTCCTAAACTGATGATCTCTGATAATGGATCTAATTTTGTGGAAGGAGAGGCTTGCTTAAGAGAAATATGGAACCATCCAGAGGTACGTTCAGTGTTCAAACAGACTGTGCCAATGGAAATTTATAACTCCTAGAGCACCGTGGCAAGGAGGATTTTACGAGCGCATGGAAGGCACTGTGAAGAAATACTAAAGAAAATCTTTACACAGTGATACGGTAAAATGACTAAGTGCAGTGGATTAGGGCAGATGGAATGCCACGAACATAAAAACAAAAAAAGGAAACAAATTAAAATAAAACTGCTATGCTGACTTCTTCACGGTGTGGTAAATGTAGGATAAAATACAGGAAACTGGAAAAATTTAATAACTTTAATTACGAAAAAATTCCTCTTAACAAACTAACAAAATTAATCAAAATAAGCCATCAATCAAAAATCAAAATAGAAAACAATTAATCAGGCAAGTTAACCTTACATTAAAGTACTTAAAATAAATGGTGCTGAAAATACTGAGTACTGGCTGCATAAATCTACCAGCACTCAGGAAAGTGTGGGAGCAAGTCTAGCAATTTGAGCTCTGAGGAGTATTCTGCTGGTGGTGGTGGTGGTCGGCGTCTATTTATATGGGACTGGACCAATGTAGGTGGCGCTGGTGTGACGATAACTGGGAGCCGGCTCAGACAAACTAGCAGAGTGCTTGTTCCCGGTCAGTGGTGTGAGCTGGCCACAACCAGGTGTGCTGGGGGTCACGGGTATTGGAGAGTAGGGTGGAGTAGACGTCTGAGCACTAGTTGTGGCTCTTGCTATAAATTCTTGAATATGCAGACGTGGTGGTAGAACAAGTGATGATGGAACAGGCTCAATCTTCTTCTCTAGGGAGAACCTTGTGACAATTCCCCCTCCACCCAAAGCCTGGTCCTATTGCTTGTTCGACTGCAGTAGAATGTTGAGTAGAAGTTTTTTTTATTCATAGATAAAAAAACAAAGTACTAAAACAAGGAACAAGTACGAAATAACAGATAAATACAAACAATCGTGCTAATACATGAAATAAAGCAAACACCAGAAAAACAGACATTAAAATACAAACAAGAGGTCACAGGAAAGCACATAGGACACAAGCAAAGAAACCCACAAACAGCATGGGACATAAAATGCATACAATACACAACAAATAAATGACATAAGTACAATAACAAAAAATGTACAAGAAAAAATACACAAAAGTTACAACAAATGACCAGGAAATCCAAAAACTACACATAAGAACATAAAGAGCATAAATTACATACAAAGAATGAAGCAATTTCAAGGACAAAAAAATAATCACACACACACACTTAGTGCAAGAAACACAAGGCAATAATAACAAAAAAAAGAACCACACAGGGAACTGAAAAGACAGAAAAACAAAATGCACAAAAACCATGCCAACGACCAAAAGCCTGTACGGACACAAGTACATAATAGAAACTATAGACAAAGCTAAAAGCAATACATGACACATACCCAAGGCAAGAAACACAAGGCATTAATAACAAAAAACAGAACCACACACGGAACTGAAAATACAGAAAAACAAAGCCCAAATACATGCAAACGACCAAAAGGCCGTAAGGATACAAGTACATAAAGTAAACGATCACCACACGAAACACACCACTACAGCAGCACAATAGCACAACCAGCCACACATAAGACACACAAAGCTGCAAGTATAGACCCACACCCAACCACAAAGCCAATCACACAGAACACACAAAAGTCAAACAGGAGGATATTTCTCAGGGTATGTATACAGCGGATACCGTCGCTTATATGCCTCCCATACCAAATACTCCAGTTCTGTAGGGGCACGGCCCTCACGAACTCACGGGTATTCCATATGTTCGGGAATTACCACATCCGGCGGAAGCGGACGCCACCGACCCAACACGGAAGGCTGGGACATCGCCTCCGAGGAAGCAGGAGATACCGGAACAGCGGGCGGAGGCCGCCCATCGGGCCCCACACGAGGGCACACACTTCGTTCTATGCCGGTCATCGCACCGAGCCCAGCGGAGGGTGGCACCGCAGGCGCCTCAGGGCCTCTGCCAGCCGGAACAGGAGCAGAGTACCCCTATCGCACATCCTTCGACAACACCACGACGAGGTCGCGGTCACAAGGGGCAACCGTCCACTGAGGAGAGCCACCAGCAGGGGGCACAGTGTCCAACACAAAAGGCAGCACATCGCCGCCCACAGCATCATCATCCATGGCATCACGCTCCTCTGCCCACGTCCGGTGAGGTGACGCATCCCGAGCCGAACAACGGCGCATAGAAATAGGCCGTTGATCGTCGGAACTGTCACCCCCTACAAGCGGTGCCCTAAAAGAACCATCGGCAGGCGGCCCCAAAGCCGGGGCAGCACGACCATGCAGAACAGCAGCCTCAACGACGCAGGGCAAAAAGCCACTACCATCCAAGGAGACCGGATTCGGAGAAGGAAGAGACACAGCAGGCGGAAGGGTAGACTCCAGCACACGTGAGGTATCCAGCGAGGGCGACGGAACCGGCAGAGGAGAAGAGGCACGCATCAACGAGGAAACTACCAGAGGCCACGATGCAGAGGGCATGGCGGAGTCATACTCACCACCGCCCCGACAAGCACATGTTCTTCTGCAGGAGATGCAGGCGCCACTCATACAGCACCATCCAAGGCCACCCCGGAAGCAACCGGATGAGGATGCACCTCAACATCCACTGAACGGCGAAGGTCCAAAGCAGGAGCCCATAGGTCCCCTGAGCTCACTGGTGGGGCAGACAGATCAGGTCCAGACGGAGTGACAGCTGGAACCGCCGCAGGAACCACACCAGGCACCTGCACAGAACGAGGATCCGTCGGGGAATCCCCACGCACAGACAAGCGGAGAAAGTCATCCTCCAGGAAAACTGAAGGGGCCTCAGCACGACGAGTGTCGCAACAGGCAGCTACGTGGCCCTTAGCACCACACCGGAAACATGTGCGGGTTTGACCTTGATAAAAGATCCATAGACAGAGCGCCCGCTAGTCGGGGCTCTGCCCCGACTAGCGGGCGCTCCACACCTCCCCCAGCAAACCACCACTCAGCAACGGCAAACGACAACTGACCTGTTGAGTTGAAGTTGAAGAGTCCCCCTAGTGGACTCTGGAGAGCGCGTTGGCGACGACGTTGTCGGAGCCCTGGATAAAGAAGATGTTGATATTCTGCATATACATGGCCCAGCGAAGCAAATGTAGGTGCTGGTTGGTGAACTGTGTATGCTGCAGGAACTGAAGAGAATGGTGTTTGTGGAAGATGTTAAGGTAGCACTCCAGGACTCAGTGAAGTACAAGTTTGTTGTACAGGCGAGCCTACTGAATGGATCAGCGAGAGTGGTGATCCGAGGAGATGGTGAGATGGTTCATCAGATGCAAGGTCCAGCGTAGCAAGTGCTGATTGGAGAACTGGGTCAGCAGTAGGAACCGAATGAGGTTGTGATACAAGATGTTCACATGGTGCTACAGGAGTCAGCGTAGTTTCGAGAACTGATCCTAATTTAGGGACCGACGAATGTGGAGGTCCTAGAGGATGTTGAGGTTGTGCTGCAGGACCCAGCGAAGTACTAGATTGTTGTTGAACTGGGGCGTCTGCATGGACCGAAGAATGTTGAAGTCCGGGGGGATGAAGTTGTAACCTAATAGATTTGATGGTTCGTTGTGCTGCACGCCTGGCAGGATGTTATGTGGCTCCTCAATGATGATTGTAGCTGGAGTGCATGATCCCATCTCGCTGTGGTATGATGGTGTTCCTATCGCCAGGGTGGAAGACTCAAGGTTCTCTAATACCTGGCAGGGCGAGAATGGAGTTAGTACAAAACAAGGATTTACGCCTTTCAAATGCAATAAAAGGTAAATTTGTCTAACAATATTTTAGCTGAGGGCTGGTAAAGTTGTCTGGAGGAGCACGTTTATTTGGATTAGGTTCGTATAGAGCAGGAATTTTCCTGGTGGTGGAACAGATCGTGAATTTACAACCATTGCAGTCAGGCAAAGTACAACAAGAAGGACCAGACAATACCTTAGAGACATTGATTGTCTTACACATGTCGTTAGAGAAGATGTGATCACATTTGCTCTGACTTTCCTGGGCATGTCCGCACTGCTTCCTGAGGTGCTTCACAGTTCCTGGACGGAAACGGCTGTGGAAAACCTGGTGGTAGAACACGGGATATTACTTATATGTACGTTACCTGAGCTTGTCTGAGACAGAAGCTCGTCATGGTTGTTGATGGAATGGCTGAACGGCTCAGAAGACTCTGATACCTGCATTAGTGGTGCCTTGAATGGAGGAGCGTTCGGCTTACCTGTCATCTGAGACTTTTTTGCAATTTTTCACTAAGTTTTTCATATCACGAATCATTCCTGGCCAGTAGTAATCTTGTTTCAGGGTCTTGTAGGTCCTGTAGAAACTGCAGTGTGAGAGAGATCTATGGACCAGATGCAAGATATCTGACCGTAGGCTGGTAGGAACTACTAGTTGTTTGACATTATCCCGATTGTTGTCCTCCTTCACTTTGCCGGGTATATAATAGCGGTAGAGCACTTTATTCACCACAAAGAACCCAGGGATAGAGTTAGGTTGTGTCTCAGTCTGTAAGAATAAAGATGTTAGCGAGAAATCCTCTCTCTGCAACTTACGGAACTCCAGCATGGTGAGACTCGGTGGGAGGCTCCGTGAATCTTGAGGTACAGCTGAAGCAGATAGAGCAGCTGGTTGCGGGAGTACGGATTGTGCACATGTCGTCACCAGGACAGGATGGGAGACGTCATCAGAATCATCTGTTGCTTGTATCTCTTCTTTAACAAACTGCGAGATAGGATTTTCCATTGATGAGTCACATACCTGGGGGTTTTCTTTGATGATTAGATTTGTAGGTTATTGATCTTCTGCCAAGTCGTTGCCCAGGAGGAGTTGAACTGACATGGGAAAAGGCTTTTCCCGGATGGCGATTTGGACTTCACCTTATATAAACGGACAATCCAGGCGGACTCTGGCAAGTGGATAAGGGGTAGTAGCAGTGCGATCTGTAATGAGGACAGTCTCTCGGGTGTAGGTGACGTTGGGTTCAGTTGACTTCAGAAGAATAGATTGTAAAGCAACTGTGTTCCTCAATATATTCACTTTCAACCTTCCCTCCGAATCTCCACCGCTGGCAGAGAGTTTTGGAGTACAGGTGTGTTACGACCCTAGACCTCTGGGTATGGTTCCTCTGTTGCTGGTGTTAAACATATGTAATAATACGGCCTTGCCTCAATAAGTGTCTAGGGGTAAAAACAAACTGCTTACGTAACAAAGCAATATACTTAAAGTAAGGGTAACAAGGAACATACAAATAACATAAATGGAAAATGCAGGTAGCCAGAAATATTAATACACTAGTAATTAATATTACAATATCCTTATATAAGCACCGGTCATTTCTTTACAACATAAATGAATAGATGGGTTTGCACATAATGGTCTAACCAGGAAATTAGCTATGTTACTAAACAATAAACAAATACCACAGACTTAACTCAACACATGTCTCCACCCGCCAGCTCTACCAACGGGACTAGCGTTCCTCCAGCATTCACGGCATTGTGTCTATCAAAAAGACCAAACTAAAACCCGCATGAAACCTCATGATACTCAGCTAACAAAGAGAAATTAAGCTAACAAATTAAGAACAAAGCTAACAAATTTAGAACATAATTATAAATAAACTTATGTGTATATAACACTGCTAAGGTGTAAAAAGAAATTAAGTACAATCAATAAACAGGAATAATTCCAAAGGTGAAACATTGACGCAAGCTTGATACACGGCCCGCACACTGGAACATCCCAAATATGGTCATCCCCCCAATGAGACGCCACCGACTCCCCCCACAGGAATAAACATGCAAATAGCCTAACAAAATATTCAATACAGGCACACTACAGCATGCTACAATTAAATCAAACATAATTATACTGGAACACAACTGGATATCATGTTATATTTACTTAACGGGGAAAAGAAATAATGGACATACATATTTATCATGATGAATGTTAGAATGAAACACAGATTCTCAACAAGGTGTCTGTTGAAGAGAGAAAGACCAGTGGATGAAACAAAAATATTCATCACAGGCTTAGGTCTTCTATGAATTTTAGGAGGAGGTGATTTGGGCTTTGTCTTACTGCTGACTTTATAGTGAGGACTGGTACACTCTTCTATTGTATGTCTATAGGTTCTGCAATAATGACAATACAACGCGGAGTTTTCATTACTGGTACTCACTTTGGCAGGAGTAAACCAAGACGTCTTACTAGAAGGTGTGTCGGATGGTACTCTGTGAAGGAGACTGTAGGAGTCAGCCAACTGTGCACATCTAGTAGGGTCGGTTTCTTCCTTGTCTGCTAGGTAGGACGTATGGAATTAGGTACACGCCTAAGGAATTCTTCCATCAGGATGAGGTTGATGAGATCTGTAAAGGTGGAGACTTGTGCTGCTTCCAGCCACTTCATGAAATATCTCTTTTTGTTATTTGCAAACTCTAGGTAAGTAGTAGCACTCGCTTTAAGGTAATTCCTAAACTTACGTCTGTAGTTCTCGATAAATAGGAGGTAGCATCTAGCACTGCCTGTTTCAATACCTTGTAGTCGGTTTCAGACGCCATAGTACTGAGAGTCACTGCATCCCCTACATGTCAAATGACACCTGAGAAGTACAGACCACTGATCCTGAGGCCAGCTGAGTTGGTTAGCTAGAGCCTCAAATGAAGTAAATAATATATAATTTTCTGTCTCGACAAAAGATGGCATCAACTTAATTGCATGAGAAAGATCGAAACGTACCTGGAGGTTAGCTTCCGCTTCCTTGCGCTGAGTGTGGTGTGTAGTTTCCAAGTCAAGCTCTTTTCTACCGTTTTCTAGAGCAATGGCGGGTTGTTTTTCAGCATGTTCACGTTGGAGTTCACGTTCTCTTTCTCTTACTTTAAGGGCTTCCTGTTCATGCTCACGTTGGAGTTCAAGCTGTTCCCTCTCACGTTCAAGTTGGAACTCTAGTTGTTCCTTCTCACGTTCACGTTGCAGTTCAGCTTGTTTTTTTTTGTAGAGCAAGTTGTTCCTTCTGTATCTTGAGAGTTTTCTTCTGACGTTCGCGTTCTAGAGTGGAAAGCTCTATCTTCAATTTCATGGCTGCTAAGGCGCTCTTCATGAGATTCGGATGTAATATTATCATTATCTAATAAGTGGTCAAGTATAAGGTTATGGAGATAAGTTTTAGTGGCTCCATGGGGGGCAGTAATGTGGTACTCATTTACAAGAGTTAGCAACTCCGCCTTGGTGGCACGAATTATTGTGCCCCACTTCATCGTTTGGATTCTGCCTGAACGCTGTTAGACGAAACATGGTGAATAGAATGATAGAAAATAATGTGCAAAGAAAATACCTCAGTTGATGTTCCAAAATATGAGATGTCAGACTGACAGGATGACATGGCAACTGTAAACTATCCTGTTTAAACTTTATAGTCAAGTTTACAACAGTTAACTTTAGTAATTGAATTGATTACTTAGATCGAAAGTGAAACGAATACGTAGGGAATCTTGTACCCGGTACTCTATATGAAGAAGACAGGGGCAAGAGGGATCCTACTTGAATTGTGAAACATAATTGTCTCGAATGTAGTCCAAAAAATTTAGGGATTTTTTGCCTGGTCTCTAATTGACGAGAACAAATGAAAGAGGTTTCCTACTAAAACTAAATAGTACTTACAGAGTTATCACTCATTGTGCTCTGGAAAAAAATGCTAACTCCCAACCTGTGTAAATTCCATATCTTTGACCAACGCGTAGGGGTGCGGAAAGCGTTAATTTATGACGAGAACTGCTGTATGGGTCCTAACCGTACAACGTAGTCCGTAATGCTAGAGGAACTATGGCCCCCTGTGTAGTATGTTCGGGTTGTAAAGACGTGGGCGTATTAGCCCGGAGACAGACCAAAGTACCAGGGGTACCAAAGTGGGTGATCTGCCGTAATGAGAAATTCTCCTGTAGGGACAAGAATATGGTGGAAATCACAGGATATAGCAAAGATTATTAAACAACCAATTACGAGTATGACTCGTGCCATAAGACACCACATAATCCAAAATCCTCCAACAGTCATATAATGCTTCATCTGGAATGTAAACAGTATTAAGCACCATCAAAATCACTCAAAATAGTAGTTCTGAAAAGACAAAGGCAAACTTGTAATAAAGCCATGTACACTTACCACAACTTTAAATGAAGCGTCTAGGAGCATACCTGAGCGAGGCTCCTAGGACAGGTCCCCAAATATATGTTACGGTAAAATGACTAAGTGCAGTGGCCTTGGGCAGATGGAAGGCCACGAACATAAAAACAAAAAAATAAGTAAAAACAAATTAACATAAAACTGCTATGGTGACTTCTTCATGGTGTGGTAAATGTAGGATAAAATACAGGAAACTGGAAAAATTTTAATTCTTTAATTATGAAAAAAATCATCTTAAACTGACAAAATTAATCAAAATAAGCCATCAATCAAGAATCAAAACAAAAAACAATCAATCAGGCATGTTAACCTTACGTTAAAGTACATAAATTAAATGGTGCTGAAAAATACTGAGTACTGGCTGCATAAATCTACTAGCACACAGGATAGTGTGGGAGCAGGTCTAGCAATTTGAGCACTGAGGAGTATTCTGCTGGTAGTTTTTATTTTTTTTATTTTTATAAAAGAAATATACAAAGTATAGCACAAGACACAAGACAAGAACATAATAACAAGAACATAATAATAAGAACATAATAATAATCACAGGTACAGAAGAAAACAAAACATCACGAGAACCTAGAAACTCCTGGTACATGAGGCTGAATACAAAGTTAAACAAAAAAAATGGACACACAACAAACACATGTACATAGAAAGACACAAAATAACGTTCACATAATAAACCAACACACACGCACTCACACAAGATGCACACAATCACATAAATAACACAAAGCAGAGTTACACTGCACACAAAACATATACGTAACATAAAACAAATTACGGCCAAGGCCCAGGTACAACAACTTGACAACCCCAAGAAAGAACCAGGGGCGAACAGCAAAACACCGAGACACACGCACCACAAAAACACTCACACTAGGAAGAACATGTATTTAGCAACAAAACAGCTGCACCAACCCACACAGGGCACAAACAACGGCCCACGCAGGAGCCAGCAAAGAAGCATACCCACACCCCCACACAACATTCCGAACACACAACCACAGGAGCAACCACTCACACACCCAGCCCAACCCCCTCCAAGGAGGCCAACCGGAGGGCCGGGGACCGAAGACAAAAACGAAAAAGCCCCACTCCCCAACCCACAACCAAAAGCCGGACCCACGACCACTCACCCAAAAGCAACCCCACGCAAACACCCACCCGTGAACCAACCACAAAACTCGCTCGGAAACGCGCGATGTACCCACCACCACGTGAAACACAAACGGCCTCTCAAAAATCATGAAAGCCTAACAACCCCATAACCCTCCCTCCGATCCACCCACACACAATACACATAGTCAGCAACGAGAAGACATAACGTATGCGCACCCGGCACAACCTCAGCAGAAAGGACAACAACAAAAACCTCAAAAGGCCACCCCGGCCCGCAAACCCCAACCAACACATCCCGAAACCAATCAAGCAAGCCCAGTATCCACCAAAGTGGAACAGTGGCAGTGTGGGCGTATATGCAGTGGGACCCTCCAAGCCTATAGTTACTGTGTCACCCTAGAACGTGACACCAAAGGGTACAGGAAGCTATGGAACATGTTTGTTTTGCAATGAGAAACATTCGATGTACCACTGCCCTAATTTTCCTGATAGTGACGCCCGTGTTGAGCGACTCAAAGATTTGCAACATTGCACGAGGTGCCTCAGGAAACATAACATCAACGACTGTGAGACCCAATTACACACCTGTAATAGATGTAACAAAGGTCAGCACCATGCAGCATTGTGCAGAGACACCAAAACAACGTCTCCAAACCCCAAGGTGGAAGATAGCATTCCCACCACAGTACAGTACTGCAAGGTGCAACAAACAAAGAGTGTCCAATCGGCAAAGTCTAAAGGTAATACAACTTAGACTACTGCCCAAATTACCATCCTGAATAAGAGGGCCGAGGTCCATACCCGTGGGTTGTTTGACCAAGGGTCCCAGAGAACATATGTTACTAAAAGGTTGGCAGATGAACTACAATTAAGGCCTGTAGCCCAGATGTCATTCAATATCTCAGGGTTTGTAACAGATGCAGGACCTCAAGTCTACCAGGTGGTACAACCATCAGTACGTTTAGGCAGGTACGTCTGTAGAGTACAAGCCATTGTGGTGGACAAAATACCAATAGACCTACAAGTTCAAGGTCTGAGAGCAACAGCCAAATTCCTGAGATATAGAGGAATAAAATTGGCAGATAATATTAAATCTGATCACCTCACCGACTTCGGTCTCCTTGTTGGGACAGACTATTGCCACCGATTCATCGGTAGCCCTACTAAATATCAGGGCATAACCATGTTAAATTCTGCAGGAGGTAAATTACTCTCAGGCCCAGTATCAAGCCTGGGGAGACCTATGGCTGCAGATAAACAATACCAATAGAAATCTAAATTTGTCAGCTGATTATATTTCTCCAGTAGCATTATACTAAGGAGATTACAGCTGACTATACCAACAGAGGTTGATGTTAGTATCATCATTTAAAGCTGAAGATGAGTTCATGAGGCCTCAGTGGCAAATCAGTGAACAGTAGCCTAAACAGCTACAAGTCACTGCGACCAATGTCACTGAACCCACTGCAGTCTCAGAACCATACTTTACTTTAATGATGAGCTATTCAATCTTCTGAATCAATTAACTAAATTAAATCCCAATAAATCTGACGACTGATTTGATACATTTATTATTTAATCAAGATGAATTCCCTGGGCCTCAGTGTTTATATATCAGTGACCAGTTACCTGAACAAACTTCAAGTTATATCTAATGTCATTGATCTCACTACAGTCCCTGAATCATACTTGACTGTAGTACTTGATCACATTCAGTCTTCTGGGTTAAATAATATTTAGGCTTGAATTTTACCCTTTCAAGAGTTAACAAGGAAATGAAATTGCATTAGACCTCTAACCCCTGCAACTCTAGTACAGGACATCCGTCCTGTACGAACAGACGCACAAATGTGTGAGTACTAACTACTAACATCAAATTAATCTAATAATTCGAAGGAGGAGTATCGGTGTTCGTCTGTTCTAAATAGGACTTCGACCCGTGAGCAGCCCCCGGCGAACATAGACAAAACCCAAGATTCAAGAAGATTACAAATTCTTGAGGCAATTCACATAAGAATAGAGCGACCTACCATGAACACCCAAATCACGGAACTATTTACTCTACCCACCATGAGAGTAAGGACAAGACAAGAACATATCGATGCCAACACAGAAGACAATGTCCAACATAACAGGCCAATTACACTGGATTAATCTTTGTGTTTAGATAGGAGATGCCTCGTATGGGCCAATAAGCCTTCTGCATCCCCTATGTTTATCCCTTATGTATCCCCCCATGTTTTTCACCTTCATTGTATTATCACCTGACCTAATGCGGGTATAAAATCAACTAGTATTGTAAGATCTGTTCACTTGAGAATGAACCATGGAGGTTCGAAACGTCGTGCAAATTATACAAATAAGTGTAATACACTCTATAGTAAATCACTTCTTTTCTTCACCTTAAAAGTACGAAAATGAGTTTTGGAGAACTCCTATTCCAATTAAGCCCTGATGCTAAGAAAATAGTTAGAGGGATAGAAGCCCTAAACCAGAAAATAATAAATACAGAATATGCGGTCATATTCAATGAAACATATATATATATATATATATATATATATATATATATATATATATATATATATATATATATATATATATATATATATATATATATATATATATATATATATATATATATATGTCGTACCTAGTAGCCAGAATGCACTTATCAGCCTACTATGCAAGGCCCGATTTGCCAAATAAGCCAAGTTTTCCTGAAATAATATATTTTCTCTATTTTTTTTCTTATGAAATGATAAAGCTACCCATTTCTTTATGTATGGGGTCAATTTTTTTTATTCGAGTTAACATTAACGTAGATATATGACCGAACCTAACCAACCCTACCTAACCTAACCTAACCTATCTTTATAGGTTAGATTAGGTTAGGTAGCCGAAAAAGTTAGGTTAGGTTAGGTTAGGTAGGTTAGGTAGACGAAAAACAATTAATTCATGAAAACTTGACTTATTAGGCAAATCGGGCCTTGCATAGTAGGCTGAGAAGTGCGTTCTGGCTACTAGGTACAACATATATATATATATATATATATATATATATATATATATATATATATATATATATATATATATATATATATATATATATATATATATATATATATAAATATATATATATATATATATATATATATATATATATATATATATATATATATATATACATATATACATATATATATATATATATATATATATATTATTAAATATGACCGAAAAAGTAAGATTAATAATTCTAACACGAATTTTCTCGAACTTTCTTACGTTTCTTTTCACTGTTGATGGTAATTCAAAGATGAATTCTCCAAAATTCATTTTTATTTCTAGTCTTACGCGACACTTGAGCGCGTTTCGTAAAACTTATTACATTTTCAAAAACTTTAGTTTACACAAACACACTCAACTTTAACTGAATAGAGCTAAACATCTTTCGAGTTTTTATACCTACATTTGGGTGAAGTGATATGTTACAATAGTTTTGGATGAGGTGAAAATAAACTTTTAACACAAGACAGAACACGAAACAATGAAACAGGTATTAAAAGTAGGTAACTACAGAAGGCCTATTTTTATTGGCCCATATTTCTTGATGCTTCTATATTGGAGCGGAGTCTTGAAGTGGGTAGAATATAGTTGTGCATTAATTGGCTGTTGATTGCTGGTGTTGACTTCTTAATGTGTAGTGCCTCGCAGACATCGAGTCGCCTGCTATCGCTGTATCTATCGATGATTTCTGTGTTGTTTACTAAGATTTCTCTGGTGATGGTTTGGTTGTAGCCTCTTCTATTCTATTCTTTAGAATAGAATCTCTCTAGGATTAGAATATCTCTCTAGGATTGAGAATGCTCATCAAACTTGCAAATCCCTCTGTTAAGTTTGACCTCATACAATCAGCTGCTAAGCAAAAAACCAACCTCTATATAAATGAGTGCCTTACAAAGCAGCGTGGATCCCTCCTCTTCAGGCTGCGTAAAATTCGCAAACAAAACCCTGGTCTTATCAAGCAGTGCTACACTAGGAATGGAACGATCATTGCAAAGAAGGAAAGTGCAGGAAAAAGATATGAAATAAAGTGCGACCAACAACTACTGGCCTTCTTTAGTGATTGTGGTATATCTGAAAACCTGAACCCGACCAATGCCAATACTTAAAATAACTCTTTGAGTGCCTGAGCCTAACCTAACTTAATCTAACCTTGTCCAAGGTGCTGTCTCTGCCTTACCATTTACCTAATGTTCTCTCATTCATATAATTTCCTAAGTAATCAGTCAAGTCTCCATGCACTTATGCAAGCATCTACCTCAGTATCATTGTAACATTTTACTCCTAAATCTAATCTTACCCTATTCCTTTTAAATTTTAAATTTAATTGTCCTGATTTATGTCATTTATTGAAATTTATTATTGATCTCATTTTGTTCTCTTAATTAAGTTCATACTAATTATAGGTTAAAAACTAAGCTTATATAGATAATTATCTTTAAGATTATTTTACTTTACATTCTTCATTTGTCAATTTTTTAATATATTCATCTTGACAGTCTCTACTGATTTTTTGTTCTCTCCACTAAACTTGTGTATCCTCCATGGCTATCTAGTGATCTTAATTTTGCTTCTAATTGTTTCAATTTTTTTGTTTACTTGCATTTATTGTTGTGTTTTGCTATAATTATTCTCTAATTATAGCAGACTTAGTATTTATGTAAGCATTTACCTCAGTGTCTTAGTAAAATCTTGCTCATAAATATAATCTTACCCTGTTATTTTTTTTTTAATTTTTAAACTTAATTGTAATTTGATTTATACATCATTTATTATAATTAATTATTGAGCTCATTTTGTTTTCTTAAGTTCATACTAATTATAGGTTCACAACTAAGCTTTATTAAATAATTTATTCTTAAGATTATTTTTACTTTACGATTATTAATTGTCTCTTTATTTTTTGCTATATATTATTCTTGTCAGTCTACTGATTTTTTCTTCTCTCTTAACCTAACTACTGTATCCTTCCTGGCTATCTACGGGGATCTTTACTCTACTTCTAATTGTTTCTATGTTTTGTGTATCTACGTTTATTGTTGTGTTTTGCTATAATTACTTTCTATTTACAGCAGATCTGGTATTTAACTATTCCTGTAAATGCTTATCTTATTGTATCGTGACATTATTGTATCTATATGCTTACTGATATTGATCCTGATCGAAATCTTCTGTCCCATACCCACACAAATCAGCACATTGATCATCATTATTGTAGGTATTACACAGCAAATCTTGCAAAAAACAAACTCCTAAATAGCACCTGCTTATCAGTTTACAACCAAAATGTTAGGTCACTTGGTAAACATTTTGATGATATAAATGCACTACTCACAGCACTAGCTACTAAATTATCATTCATCATTTTAACAGAAACTTGGCTAAGCAATGACTATATCCAACTCTACAATTTAGCTGGTTATAAAGTCATTCATAACTGCAGGCCTAACAAAAAAGGAGGTGGCACAGCAATATATTACAAAGATACCTTCATCTGCAATAATGTCATTAGTGATAGAGACGACTATTGTGAATATACCTTTGCCAAGTTCTCCAGTAAATCCCTTAAATCCTCCCTGACTATCGGTGCCATCTATAGATTTCCTAATACCAACATAGCTTTATTCTCTGACAATGTAAGGAATCTTATCATAAATAACAATCTCAACAAAAATCACATCATTCTGGGAGGTGATTTCAATACTGACCTGGGTCTTCAAAACAACCCTCAAGTTGACTATTTCCGTAACAGCATGCACTCCTGTATGCTAATCCCCACAATCACCAAGCCCACCCGAGTCACTCAAACATCTGCCACTACCCTGGATCACTTATGGACTAATATAACAGCTCCCCTTACATCTGGGGTAATCTATGACAGAACAACTGACCACTATCCTACCTTCCTCATAGCAAACATGGACACAACACCACCAGAAAGCAAGAAACTCTCTTTCAGGCTACACAGTGAATTAGCTTTAGGCAATCTCTCTAATGCACTTCACAATATTAACTGGGAATCTGAATTTAATAATACACAGGATATAAACTCATTAACAAACCTCTTTCTCTCCAAAACTCTTAGCCTCTACAACACTCACTGTCCCCTCCTTACCAAACAAGTAACTGATAAAAGAAAAAATAACCCGTGGCTCACAAGTGGCATAATTAAATCAATCAACAAAAAACATGAATATGAAAAGAAATTTAGGATTGGCCTAGTTACAAAGGAAGTAGTTAAGAGGTACTCATCAGTGTTTACCAGTATCATAAGAAAAGCTAAACTTTCATATTATGAGACTAGATTCAAAGAAGCAAAAGGCAACATGAAAAGCACATGGAAAACCATCTCTAATATCCTAGGAACTAAACAACACTCCCACAACCAGATAACACTCTCTAAGGATGGCCTTACACCGCCATCTGATTTAGAAATGGCGAATGAATTTAATAGCTTCTTTTCATCGGTTGGTGCTAACCTTGCCAGTAAAATCCCACAGACTCAGACACATATCAACACATATCTCTCAGGCAGCTATCCAAACTATCTTCTCCTTTCACCAGTCAGCCCAACAGAAGTTGTGTCCATCATACACTCACTAAAAACCAAAGCTGGGAACATCAGTGAAATCCCATCAATTGTATACAAGAGCGCCTCCCATGCCCTTGTGCCACCTATAGCTCTGCTGTTCAACAAATCCTTTGAGTGTCATACCTTCCCTGATATCCTTAAAAAAGCAAGAGTAGCGCCAGTTCATAAAGGTGGTAATCCGGCAGACATAAACAATTATAGACCAATATCAAACCTACCCATACTATCAAAAATATTTGAAAAAATTATCTACAAACAGCTCTACTAATATCTCGTAAAATTCGACATTCTTAGCCCCTGTCAGTTTGGCTTCCGCTCCCAAAAGAGTACCAACGATGCAATTATTAGTCTCCTTGATATAATTTACTCAGCCTTTGACAAAAATGAGTTTCCGATTGGACTCTTCATTGACCTGAGAAAGGCCTTTGATACTGTTAATCACAATTACCTCTTACGTAAACTCCATCATTATGTAATCCGAGGCCATACACTGGACTATATCCAATTTTATCTTAGTGATAAAAACCAATGTGTAGCCATCAATAATATAACCTCTCCCACTCTACCAATAACCGGTGGAGTGCCACAGGGCAGCATCTAAGGACCTCTCCTATTTCTTATATACATCAATGATCTGCCTAATGTCTCTAACATTCTGAAACCTATTTTGTTTGCTGATGATACTACCCTCATCGAGTCTAACCCCAACCCACATACACTAAATAATGTTGTTAATAATGAACTAAAAAAAGTCCACTTATGGATGTCAACCAACAAACTAACACTTAACATAGAAAAGACCTACATCTTATGTGGAAGCAAATAAACAAATGCAATTCAGCTTTAGATGTCGGAAAATCCGACACCATTTAATATCATACAGATAATAGCTGTATTGTATAAACAAGTTACCCATAGAAAACGTAACTTGTAGTGGAATTACCGTCGAAAGAAAACGGGATATCATCACCACATACTATTATAATTCACCAGCTATTTTGCTGGGAATTATTCCTAAATACATTAGTCTTTGGACTTTACCATCAGAAAAACATCTCATATAAATTAACTTAATTATCAGTATTAAAGTAGAGTAAATGTGACCCTTCTATCACTTATTGACATCTGGACAATGTAAGCTAGGCGTCAGAGTGAGGAAGGAGGGGCAGCCATTGTTATTGTCACCCCCGAGACGCGTGGAGCAAATTCGGCTCCTATTATATCTGGACAATGTCGGCCAGTAGCGTCAGTAGTATGGAGTGTTAGACATTGTCATTGTTTATACTAGACCAGAGAGGCTCACGGGAGCAAATACGGCTCCTGTTAATTTTACTTGGACGAAGTGTTATGGAAACCAAAGGTGTACCATCTCCAACACGCTGTCATCAAATCAAGTTAAGTGTTCTTTCCGAAACCCATTATCTATCATTAGTGGCCATTAATGTCATTATATAGGGTGACCTGGTTAGAGCACGACATAGCCTCAAACTAAAGGTAATTAAGCCAGGTCTTTATTGTTCCATGTACAGTGTTCTCTGATATACCTGTCATATATAGGAATCTGGCTTTACAGCTAGCGCCCTTTTAACAGGTCAAGACGAGGAAGTATGCTTTGTACATCAGTTACCAGGGTGATGGAAGCTACCTCAAAGAGGGAAAATGTGGTGTCTACATCCTGGTTATACCTGGTGGACTTAAGGCCTGCTGTACTATAAGATAAGGAACCTCTTCAATGTATGTAGTCTAATACTGTAGTTTGATTGGCTGCATATATATTAATTTAATAAACCCCCCTAATGTGTAGAGGATCGATTTGTGAGATTATGAGATTATTGCAGAAATACAGTCCACTTAACATTATACAAATTGCTATCGAAGTATATAAATTAACGTAAATATAAATTCATATAAATTAAATAAATATAAATCTCACAGGTCAGTTCCCAAATTATTTGGTCATCTTCGAACCGGATAACGGATTATTTGATCCTTTGAACCCACATTTGGTCATCTTAGTACCGGATGAACCAGTTAACCAGTGGATTCATTAAATAAACTAGTGCAGTGTGATTTAAACAAAGGCCAGCCAGTCAAAGACAACAGCGTGGCCTCGTGGGAGCTCAGGAGCCCCCCATCAACTGAGTTCAGCTTCGTCAGCGGTTTCATGCACACCCACAGATATTTGGTGGCGTGTTATTTCGTGAAATGACAGCGCTAATATTGAAGCCAGCCAAATTAGTGACTGTGTCTTCGCGATATTGTTCACGGATTTCGTGGTGTTAAATTTCGCGAGAGATTATCTACGAATTTTGTGGAGTTTATTTCGCGAGGTCACTAATAATATTTAATACTTCTTGATAATATTAGAAGTTTCATAGAGGCTAATTAAGAGGCTATTATCAATAATTGTCTATATTATTTCTCCAAATAGAGAATTATTTAATATATATTGCACTAGTGATCACAGTATAATATTTACTAATTGCCAACCCACAACAGGGTAGGATATTTACCATTGACTAGAACTATTATTGCTCATCCTAGTCCCATTATTACCATAGTCAGTTGTACTATATTGAACAACCTAACACCATTAATGAATGGTCCAGACCCTATTTTGGGTGTAATTTTTATCAACTCGAGTTGAGTTGTATATATAATAATTTACTTATGATCATCACACCTTTGAGTGATTAATTAGTGTCTCTACCATCCTAGGGTGATATAGAAGAGCTAACCTAAAGGTACTTTCAGTGACACTGGTTTATCACTCAAATCATTAGTGTGTATGATTGTATATATATAATGTGTATTAATTTTAAGTGCTAACCTCTAGTAGAGGTAGGATTATTGCCTAGTGAGTGCAGAATTTACCCTAGGCTACCATCAGTGCTTGTTCAGTATTATGAGCAGCCCAAGTACAAGTCCCACAAGGCTTCACCAACTAGCCAGTATGGATAATGCAGGGAGAATGAAAAGAACCCTTACAGGTCTTAAAGGCCACTTAACAAGACAGATCAAGAAATGTGAAGATTTGTCACAACAATCTCAAGTTGATTATGCTGACCTGGAAAGCTATTATCAAGCAGCTGCAGGTAAATTTGAGCAAATCAAATGTCAAATAGCAACATATGTGGCTGAACTTGCCAACACCAATTTATCAGAAACAGAAATAGACGACATTATGGTTGATCTTGCGAATTATGAAGATCACACTCAGGCCACGTTACAGCCTTATGTCAAATTAATTGCCCAGAACAAGGCAACAGCAACAACAACAACAGTTGCATCTAATACGAGTCAAGCAGAAGCTCGACTCCCTCCAATTAATTTACCCACTTTCTCAGGAAAAGATGAGGAAGATTGGGACGAATTTTGGAACAAATTCGTTGACCTTGTAGACTCAAAACAATCTTTACAAAAGAGTAGTAAATTCTCTTATTTGCAAGGCCAATTATCAGGTGAGGCTAAAACAGTAGTATCCCATCTGAGATTAACTAATGACGGCTATGATCTGGCAGTAAAACTCCTCAAGGATAATTATGCTGATCCAGAAGTAAGAACATCACATTTAGTTCATGAGCTGTTGCATTTACCCCCACCGGAGGCTTCAGCTAATTCACTCCAAGTCTTCAAGCTGGAGGTAGAATCATTGATCAATGCCCTCAGCCTGACAGCAGATACAAACGGGGCTGAGTGGGTTTTGAAAATAATTGTCCAGGAGAAAATACCTAGGGACATATTGAGACAAATGAGTGCTCATTACAATAAAAGCATCTTATCCATGAATGAAATATCTGAAGGTTTAAAGTCAGTAGTTCATCAATTACGAACACATGACAAATTAAAACCACCAAGTAAACCCTCAGAAACCAATAATAGTAAACCACAGAGTACCAAAGGTACTCCAAATCTATCTAGACAATATAATTCAACACCAAAGTGAAACAGTGGCAGTGTGGGCGTATATGCAGTGGGACCCTCCAAGCCTATAGTTACTGTGTCACCCAAGAACGTGACACCAAAGGGTACTGGAAACTATGGAACATGTTTGTTCTGCAATGAGAAACATTCAATGTACCACTGCTCTAATTTTCCTGATAGTGACGCCCGTGTTGAGCGACTCAAAGATTTGCAACATTGCACGAGGTGCCTCAGGAAACATAACATCAAGGATTGTGATACCCAATTACACCCTTGTAATAGGTGTAACAAAGGTCAGCACCATGCAGCATTGTGCAGAGACACCAAAACAACGTCTCCAAACCCCAAGGTGGAAGATAGCATTCCCACCACAGTACAGTACTGCAAGGTGCAACAAACAAAGAGTGTCCAATCGGCAAAGTCTAAAGGTAATACGACTTTGCCTACTGCCCAAATTACCATCCTGAATAAGAGGGCCAAGGTCCATACCCGTGGGTTGTTTGACCAAGGATCCCAGAGAACATTTGTCACTAAAAGGTTGGCAGATGAACTACAATTAAGGCCTGTAGCCCAGATGTCATTCAACATCTCAGGGTTTGTAACAGATGCAGGACCTCAAGTCTACCAGGTGGTACAACCATCAGTACGTTTAGGCAGGTACGTCTGTCGAGTACAAGCCATTGTGGTGGACAAAATACCAGTAGACCTACAAGTTCAAGGTCTGAGAGCAACAGCCAAATTCCTGAGAAATAGAGGAATAAAATTGGCAGATAATATTAAGTCTGATCACCTCACCGACTTCGGTCTCCTTGTAGGGACAGACTATTGCCATCGATTCATCGGTAGCCCTACTAAATATCAGGGCATAACCATGTTAAACTCTGCAGGAGGTAAATTACTCTCAGACCCAGTATCAAGCCTGAGGAGACCTATGCCTGCAGATAAACAATACCAGTAGAAATCTAAATTTGTCAGCTGATTATATTTCTCCAGTAGCATTATACTAAGGAGATTACAGCTGACTATACCAACAGAAGTTGATGTTAGTATCATCATTTAAAGCTGAAGATGAGTTCATGAGGCCTCAGTGGCAAATCAGTGAACAGTAGCCTAAACAGCTACAAGTCACTGAGACCAATGTCACTGAACCCACTGCAGTCTCAGAACCATACTTTACTTTAATGATGAGCTATTCAATCTTCTGAATCAATTAACTAAATTAAACCCCAATAAATCTTATGACTGATTTGATACATTTATTATTTAATCAAGATGTATTCCATGGGCCTCAGTGTTTATATATCAGTGACTAGTTACCTGAACAAACTTCAAGTTAACTCTAATGTCACTGATCTCACTGCAGTCCCTGAATAATACTTGACTGTAGTACTTGATCACATTCAGTCTTCTGGGTTAAATAATATGTAATTAGGCTTGAATATTAGCCTTTCAAGAGTTGACAGGGAAATGAAATCGCATTAGACTTCTAACCCCTGCAACTCTAGTACGGGACATCCGTCCTGTACAAACAGACACACAAATGTGTGATTACTAACTACTAACATCAAATTAATCTAATAATTCGAAGGAGGAGTATCGGTGTTTGTCTGTTCTAATTAGGACTTCGACCCGTGAGCAGCCCCTGGGGAATTATGTCGGAAAATCCGACACCATTTAATATCATACAGATAATAGCTGTATTGTATAAACAAGTTACCCATAGAAAATGTAACTTGTAGTGGAATTACCGTCGAAAGAAAACGGGATATCATCACCACATACTATTATAATTCACCAGCTATTTTGCTGGGAATTATTCCTAAATACATTAGTCTTTGGACTTTACCATCAGAAAAACATCTCATATAAATTAACTTAATTATCAGTATTAAAGTAGAGTAAATGTGACCCTTCTATCACTTATTGAGATCTGGACAATGTAAGCTAGGCGTCAGAGTGAGGAAGGAGGGGCAGCCATTGTTATTGTCACCCCCGAGACGCGTGGAGCAAATTCGGCTCCTATTATATCTGGACAATGTCGGCCAGTAGCGTCAGTAGTATGGAGTGTTAGACATTGTCATTGTTTATACTAGACCAGAGAGGCTCACGGGAGCAAATACGGCTCCTGTTAATTTTACTTGGACGAAGTGTTATGGAAACCAAAGGTGTACCATCTCCAACACGCTGTCATCAAATCAAGTTAAGTGTTCTTTCCGAAACCCATTATCTATCATTAGTGGCCATTAATGTCATTATATAGGGTGACCTGGTTAGAGCACAACATAGCCTCAAACTAAAGGTAATTAAGCCAGGTCTTTATTGTTCCATGTACAGTGTTCTCTGATATACCTGTCATATATAGGAATCTGGCTTTACAGCTAGCGCCCTTTTAACAGGTCAAGACGAGGAATTATGCTTTCTACATCAGTTACCAGGGTGATGGAAGCTACCTCAAAGAGGGAAAATGTGGTGTCTACATCCTGGTTATACCTGGTGGACTTAAGGCCTGCTGTACTATAAGATAAGGAACCTCTTCAATGTATGTAGTCTAATACTGTAGTTTGATTGGCTGCATATATATTAATTTAATAAACCCCCCTAATGTGTAGAGGATCGATTTGTGAGATTATGAGATTATTGCAGAAATACAGTCCACTTAACATTATACAAATTGCTATCGAAGTATATAAATTAACGTAAATATAAATTCATATAAATTAAATAAATATAAATCTCACAGGTCAGTTCCCACATTAGATAGACAATGTAAACATTAGCAATAAAAATGATGTAAAGTTTCTCGGCCTATTCCTAGACAAGAGACTCCACTTCAGTACCCACATCCTACACATAACTAAGAAAGTCTCTAAAACAGTTGGTATACTCTCCAAAATCAGATATTATGTACCTGACTCTGCTCTTGTCTCTCTATATTATGCACTAATCTATCCCTATCTTAATTATGGTATCTGTGCATGGGGTTCAACCACTGCAAACCACTAGTAATAATGACTGAGGAAGCAAGTGATTTGTCTCTCCTAGCAGGGACAGCTAGGCATATGTTTCCAAACAGGAGAAAGTTGTGCCAGGCTTGGATGGTTCCGGGAGAGTCATTGATCTTCTTCAAGAGGCTGGATAGTTTGGCTACCGCTTGGGGGCGCGCAGCTTTGGGGATGTGCTGCAAGGTTCCAACCGATATTGCTTTGATAGCTTCTAATAGATTCTCAGTCGAAATGAAGCTGTTGAAGGTGTTTTCCCTGACTGCTGGTGTGGGATCCTGATTGATACTCTCTTTGGGAGGGCGCCACATACAAGAACAATCGGTTCCGTTGTGAGCATGCTTGCGCACATCTCCGGTACGCTTGAGTCTCCACACCTTGTCACACACTTGGCATGTGCCGTACCTGTTGGCGATTGATGGCTCCTCTTGGCTGAGAGAAGCCTGGCTGTCAGTCGTGACCTGCGACATCGGCGGGCGCTGGGCGGGTGCTAGGCAGGTGCTGGGTGGCCGCTGGGCGGATGATGGGTGGGCGCTGGTAAGATGATGGGCGGGCGCTGGGTGGGCGCTGGATGGGTGCTGGGCGGGCGTTGGGCGGGCCCTGGGCGAATGTAGCGTGGGGGGTGGACACAGGGAAGTAGCGGTTGCGGTTGGGTGGGGCTGGAGGGGGGGGGGGGGGAGAATGGCACCTCTCGACTAGTGGGTTGGGTGACGGTACACACTTGAGGGTATGGGAGAGGGGGGAGGAGGGGTGGCAGAGGGGTGACACTAAAACGTTTGTATAATTTCGAGATATATCACTGCACAATATTGTACACTTGTAATCTGGTTCACTGTGGACTCGATGCACTTAAACCACAATACCTGTTTCCTGAGAGCTGAGGTATCTAGTTTTCAGGGATGTTTTCATAAACACTTACACACGGGACACCCCCGTCGTCTGACCGAAAACATCCCATCGGCCCCCAACCCACCAAACCCCAATCATAGCTGAGGGAGCCCCTCAGGGTGCGTTTGTTGGCCCTCACTGTAGTTCAGACGCTTCCACGCTGCCTATCCACTTCTTTGATCATCAGAGTTGCGCGGCATTAGGTAACGGGGTTCTCTCTCTGCGGGACAATCAGCTGTGGTAAGGCTTCTCATATTAAAGTCATTAACCTCGCTGTGTCTTGCATGCGATCCTCATGACTTTTGGCAGAGAAGGCCATGTTGTCAATACTTGTCGGTCACTGCCTCGCCGAATATAACTGTATTCGGTGTCGATTGGGGCCGTGAGGCAGAGAGTCATGGAAAATCGGAGGGCCTGTGGTGTGAAACGTGTGCCGGTTGCTGACTTTGGGGTTGCTAATGGAAGTCACCTGCATGGGGAACTGCTACACCTCTAAGTCAGGCAGTGTCATGTTGTCACAGCTTCAAGGCATGTCACAGCTGCTGACTCCACTGGTGACTTCACGCCACTCTGAGGTCTCGCCGCTTATTAACTCTGCTTCCTATTGCTTAGGTACTCCTTTATCCACTGTAGCACCATACCAGTTACTCTTGCCTGGTTTCTCCAGCTTATGCATCAGCCTCATATGGGGTACTGTATCAGGTTTTCCGATAATCCAAGAAAATGCAGTCCGCCAATTCTTCTGTTGCTTAATCTTTGTCACCTGATCGTTGAATTCTATTAAGCCTGTAAGGCAAGATTTACCCTCCCTGAACTGATGTTGATTAGTTGTCACGATGTCCCTTCTCTCCAGATGTGTTACTAGGTTTTTTTTCTCGCGATCTTGTCCATCACCTTGCATGGCATAAAAGTTAAGGACACTGGCCTGTAGTTCAGTGCCTCTTGTCTGTCACCCTTTTTGTATATTGGGACTACTTTAGCCATCTTCCATATATCTGGTAGGTTTCCCATCTCCAGTGACCTACTATACACTATGGAGAGTGGCAAGCAAAGTGCTTCTGCACACTCTTTCAATACCTATGGTAAGATTCCGTCTGGGCCAACAGCCTTTCTCACGTTCAGATCCAAAAGATGCCTCTTGACCTCATCTCGTGATTTCGAACCCTTCCAAGGCCGCCTAGTTTACCTCTCCTAGTGCAGTGATCTCACCTCGTTCTATTGTGAAGACCTCTTGGAGCCTCTTGTTGACTTCTTCACACACATCTTTGTCATTCTCTGTGTACCTGTCCTCGCCTGTTCTAAGTTTCTTCACCTGTTCCTTCACTGTTGTTTTCCTCCTGATATGACTGTGCAGTAGTTTTCGCTCGGTCTTGGCTTTATTAACTATATCATTTTCATACCTTTTCTCAGCTGCTCTTCTCACTTACATACTGCTACCTGGTTCTCTGGTATCTCTCTCTACTTTCTGGTGTTCTGTTATTTCAGAAGTTCCTCCTCAACCTTTTGTTCAGTTCCATTGCTTCCATACATGCCCTATTAAACCAACGATTCTTCTTTTGCTATTCGGTTTATTCCTGTCGGGCCGGGATAAACCTGTTTACTACCTCCTGACACTTTTAGGTGACATTGTCCATCATATCTTGTACGGACTTAGTTCTCACTTCTGTGTCCCAATGTATATCCCATAGAAATTTTCTCATTTCCTCATAATTTCCCTTTCGGTACGCCAGCCCTTTGTTTCCCAGTTCTTATTTTGGGGAGATAAATCCTAGCTCTACCAGGTAATCAAAGATCAGTACACTATGATCACTCATTCAAAAGGGGGCTTCTAACATAAGTTCCCTTATATGCGACTCATTTACATTAAATATTAGACTCATTAAATACTCTCCTCTAATTTTTGTCGGTCCCTTGATGTGTTGGCTTAGAAAGTTTCTTGTTGCCACGTCCAGCTGCTTAGCTCTCCAAGTGTCTGGTCCTCCATGTGGGTCTCTGTTCTCCCACTCTATATTTCCGTGGTTGAAGCCTGCTATGATTAGCAGTCTGGATCCATTCCTGCTAGCGATAGAAGCTACTCTCGCTCTATTATATTAATGGTGGCAATGTTTCCATCTTCTGTCGTTTGGTGGAGGTTGTATTTGACTACAACTATAATCTTTTGTCCTCCAATTGCTGTGTGTGTGTGTGTGTGTGTGTAAATTTGTTCGGTATCAATAAAATACTAACTCTTACGGGCAATAGTATGCTGGAGTTTTATTTATCCATAAAAATGAAAGTGCAACAAGGACCATAATAACCTTCAACTTGAACATCCATGTTGTTCTAGTTGCACGTTGGTATAGTCATATAGTGACTTGTGTTGTATAGATAATGTACATGTAGATGTCATGAATAACAATAAATGGTAAAAACCATCTTGCTTTTGTCTCATTCCATTATAGTCGGCTAATAATTGTGGGATTCAAGAACTATAATGATGTTTTAATGACATAATTAACACATGTTTGCTTCAGTCTTAAGAAGATTTGTTCAGATAACGACTGGTAGGATGCATAATATCTTTATTAGTAATATTGTTTAACTAACATTGTCAACTCCTTGTTTTCTTTGTCTCAAGCTTGTGTGATCATATACCAGCTTGGTTGATGATGGATATCCTCAGCGATCATCTTGTTTTTTCTAACAATGATAGCACAATGTTCCTCTCTTCTCGAGTCAGTATAGTTAGATAAAGACTACTAGTGTGAAGCAGGATATCATAGTTATAGTAATACACCATTCCCCACTCCCTCACCCGATGCATTCCCAAATGATCTGAGGTTCCCATCAGAAAATTGGGAACATCAAATGATCTGATGTTCCC
The DNA here is from genome assembly GCF_040958095.1 of Procambarus clarkii. NCBI lineage: Eukaryota > Metazoa > Arthropoda > Malacostraca > Decapoda > Cambaridae > Procambarus > Procambarus clarkii. The sequence continues at coordinate 61,910,707 of NC_091151.1, forward strand.
ATCACTGATATATAAAAAAAAAACAGATAAAACACAATGAAAAAAAAATGAAAAAAAAATAAAAAATAAACTACTCCGACAAAATGAACGGTATGGTAAATAACACAGCTTAATTCCAATGCAATGTCACACAAAATAATTAAACCAAAATGAAAATGAATCAAAATCTATGAATTCACTTTATCAATGAAATCGGAAACATTGAAAGGCATCGTAACATATTTAGTATAGTGCATGTTGCTATTACGTGCAATAGATGACACTGTTTTTAAACAAAAAGCATGTTTTTGCCTGTCACAGGTGTGGCATCTATACGTATACTCGCAAAATGAATGGTATGGTAATCAACTCTGCTCAATTTCACGCACTGTCACACATAATAAATAAATTAAATTGAAAATAAATCGAAATCTACGAAAATTCAATTTGTCAATGCAATCGGAAACTTTGAAATGGAATAGTAACATTTATTATAGCGTGTGCTGCTCTTCGTGCAACAGATGGTGCTGTTTCTTAAAAAATGAATGTTTTTACCTGTCTACCTATATAACATATATATATATATATATATATATATATATATATATATATATATATATATATATATATATATATATATATATATATATATATATATATATATATATATATATATATATATATATATATATATATATATATGTTTCATTGAATATGACCGCATATTCTGTATTTATTATTTTCTGGTTTAGGGCTTCTATCCCTCTAACTATTTTCTTAGCATCAGGGCTTAATTGAAATAGGAGTTCTCCAAAACTCATTTTCGTACTTTTAAGGTGAAGAAAAGAAGTGATTTACTATAGAGTGTATTACACTTATTTGTATAATTTGCACGACGTTTCGAACCTCCATGGTTCATTCTCAAGTGAACAGATCTTACAATACTAGTTGATTGTATACCCGCATTAGGTCAGGTGATAATACAATGAAGGTGAAAACATGGGGGGATACATAAGGGATAAACATAGGGGCTGCAGAAGGCTTATTGGCCCATACGAGGCATCTCCTATCCAAACACAAGGATTAATCCAGTGTAATTGGCCTGTTATGTTGGACATTGTCTTCTGTGTTGGCATCGATATGTTCTTGTCTTGTCCTTACTCTCATGGTGGGTAGAGTAAATAGTTCCGTGATTTGGGTGTTCATGGTAGGTCGCTCTATTCTTATGTGAATTGCCTCAAGAATTTGTAATCGTCTTGAATCTTGGGTTTTGTCTATTATGCAAGTATTCTTGTTCAACATTTCTCTTGTTAGAGTAATGTCATGGGCTTGTCTCATGTGATTCCTAGGGGCACCAGATTGAAGATGGCATGTCAAACGCCTCGTCAGCTTGGTCGACGTCATACCTATGTACTTACATTGAAGGTTACATCCTTCGTGGGGGCAAGTGTACATGTATACAACGCTTGACTGCTGTAGAGGGTTCTCCGTCGGCTTCGGGCTGTTTTTGATAAGGAGTTCGGAAGTCTTCTTGGTTTTGTAGAATATTATCAGGTTTATGTTTTGGTTAGGAGTAGTGCTTTTTACTCCTTTACGGATTATTTCTTTCATTATTCTTTCCTCTTTTATATGTTCACTGTGCATGGTACAGTGAACATATCTTCCCTCTCTCTTTATTTAGTAGTCTATATAGTCATAATTATAGCTTTAAGTATTCAATGAGTAAAGTTTTTGACATTTTTACCCTTTTCCTTACCTAACATCATTTGTGCAGCATATTTATATTTTATGTCTCACCCAGATTTAATTTCAAAATAAAACCAAACTAAATAAATTAGAAATGGGTATGTATAGCTAAGGTACACCCTTACTACTAGGTGGACAGGGGCATTTGGTGATAGTAAATGATCCCATCAGGCAGGGCTCATCACCTTCTCTCATATTTCATGTTCACCAGTGTTTATTTACTTAATAACTACTGGTATAATATCTTGCTATTATAAAACTAATTCTACTGTCATCAAACACATATTTACTTCAAGTTTCAAGCAGAGAATGCATATATAACTAACACGAAGGATTCCTCTTCACTAGATTCACCAGCTATAATATTTTGGTCATGTTCCAATATCATAAATCGATCCCAGTGTTATGTAGTAGAGAAAAAATTACTTATATCCAGTTTACGTAAAGCTACGAGTGGTCGAAACCACACTTAAATCCCGAAATGAACTTACGAAGATTTTTCCACTTAGGGTAGTTAATTGAATACGGACGTAGCCGCCACGAAGGCGCTAAGACGGAAAACGCTCTTAGCTAAGAGGAAAAACCTTCATAAGTACCTTCCTGAATCCGGCCCCAGATTGAGGACACAGCTTCCCAGAATCACGGACACCAGTTCGGCAGGCATTTTTACATCATTTGTTCTATTTAACGAGCTCTTAAATAAGATCATGTAGGTGCCATGTCATTATGATGCGGGCGTAAAAATAATCTCATCATGGTGCAACACCCTGAGGAAGCGTGTGACTGCCATACCCTCACGTGCGCCAACTTAACACTATCTCAAACTGTTTCCAGCCAGACGTACAGTGGACTGCATCTGCGTCCTCTGTCACAGCTGAGACATAATCAGTTTTCATTGTAGATAGTAGTTTATTATTTAGAGTCCATATCCATATATATATATTTACATATCTGATACTGCCAGTTATGCATTATTAATCTTCATATGGCAGTAGTATTTGAATTATATATTTTACTCATTATTTATGTGTGTGCATATTATAATTATTATTATTGCATAATATATGTTCCACATAGATTAATCTTATAGAATACCCCCCAAATTGTGTCTTGGGAGGCTGGCTCTAGAATTATATAATTTACAGTCATTGCTTAATTAATGGTATTTATTCATATAATCATAGATCTATAAGCCACTGATTTCTCATTTAATTACTCATTCTGGTCCTTCGAGCTATCTTAGAATTTATCATTATTTTACATTCACATAATTATACATTTTCTTAGTATTATACTGGAGCCAGATTTCCTCACACCTGTCACCTCAACTGTTTGGATTCATGCCTGGGCTCAGTACACAACACTGTTTTGCTGAGTACTTTGCACATATTGAAGCTTCCCCTCAAACAGTCTTCGTCGACCTATCTTGAGGTTATCTTGAGATGATTTCGGGGCTTTAGTGTCCCGCGGCCCGGTCCTCGACCAGGCCGCGGCCAACTTATCCGTAACCCCAGACATCAAACACTCCTCCAAACCAAACACATCAGCAATTACATCACCACACACCAAAGACAAATGTCTAAACACAACCTTCATCGACTGATAGTAAAGACTCCCCTGTATCAACTATGATCCAATCACCGTGAGACAGCACACACCTCGCCACCTCATGAACCACTTCTTTGGACACACCCAACTCCTCACTCCCACATACACCAGGATGAACCCAACGAGCCATAGACAATCCACCTTCATCACTCGAACCATCAACTACACACCTCATTTAGGGTTTTCACCAACACCTCCCCAGTCATCTTCCTACCTTTGCAATGTAGTACTGCATCGCCAAAAAATAAATTAGCCGTCCTGGAAACCTCAACCCAACCACAACCACCATTGCCACCCACCTCCCTAGAAATCATATCTGACGATCGACCGCTATCATTCACCACACAACTAGTGACAGATGACGGAGCAGGCATTAGAGCCTTATCAACACAAACCCCCTCTATTAGGACAAGATACGATACCTCTAAGGATTCACCAACCATCTCACCTCTATCACTGTGCACGGGTCCCACCATCGGCGGAAAATCCACTTCGGGGAACAGATTTTCCTGGACCTCTGGAACATCACGACACATAGCTTTCACTTGCCCAGACAGCCTGCACTAAAACAGGTATGTTGCTGTTCTTGTTAAAACATTCACTGTGCATCTTTCCACCTTCCATTGTGTGGGGATATATTTTACAATGTTCATTTCCGCAGTCCAGCTCCTGGACAAAACTCCCTTCACAGGTCCAGATGTAAAGTGTTGTGGAAGAACACCAATCACGGTTCCGTAGCAGGAGAGAGCCCCCCTCCCCCCCCCCACAGCACACCGTCGGCATTTCAAATGGTAGGTGTTATGATCCCAGGCAGCCGAAAAACGAGCCTCCCCTTTGAGAATTATTTTATCAAGTTTGACCTGAATAGGAGGTCGGAGATATATACAGACATGAAGATTCATATGTAAAAAATAATTGGGTAAATTTTACAGAGAGTTTAAAAATATGGGCAGTAAGAAAAAAGATAAATGACTGGTTATGAGATGTGGATAATTTGCTGGAGGCGTGAGGTTCGCTTCGGGAGGGCTCTGACCTCACTTGAGTACCAGACATCGTGAGGGGAAGCTGCGCTCTATTTGAGCTCCCGTTGGAGAGGATCTCCTGTTGGATATTCCTTCAAGAGAAAGGAAGTGTGCAGACGTTCTAGCTGTGGAATCGAGCTGGGAATGTGGGGTCTCAAGTCCTGGATGGCAAGGAGCATTTGTGAAGCCGCTCAGAGACAGTTTCGTGGGCCGTGGGAGCGCCCTGATCAGACTCCGTCAGAGGAAGAGCATCCTCGACTAGACAATCTGTAGTAAGCACGATTTTAAGCCAGTTTATAGTGATTACTTGTAGTTGGTCGTGTGCCCAGCAACAGTAGCGAATGTTTATTGATAAGTTAGACATGTTTTGGTAAGGCAGAAAGCCTAAATAAGACGATGGAGATGAGAGAGGCAGCTGGAGGGACGAGCAGCACGTCCTCTCCCGTCGACCTCCTGAAGCCAACTGATTGGTGGCAGAGGACCCTCCCGGAGTGAGGGGCTGCCCGCCAGGCCGGGCAGAGCATGGACCAGCCCAAACGGGGGAGTCCACTCTCACAGCATGTAGAGAGCAGATAGATGTTGGATGCAAACATATTGTGTGGTTACTTCGTTTATGTGTTTAAGGGGAAACGTTTTTTATTGGTGTGTCAATGGGTTGCAGGTTTGTCTTTGGAAGAAGTTGCTGAGCACTTCGAAGCCAGCACAGAGGGAGTAGTTGATGAGACTCCAAGGTAGTTGACTGAACTCTGTTGGAGAGCAGCCATACAGGGAGGAAGAAAACCTCAAGCTGTGAGAAGAGGAGTAGTGGAATGAAGTTTCACAAGTTTTGCGATACCAGTGGTGAAGCACCATTCTTGCTCAAGGAAGACTTCATGGTGTAGCAGCCAGGAGAGCTGTGGAGGACCCTAGTAGAAGTGGTGAAGCACCATAGTTGCTCAAGGAAGACTTCATGGTGTAGCAGCCTGGAAGAGCTGCGGAGGATCCTGGTAGATAAACCCGGAAGAAGCTGAAGATGTCAGGGTAGTGAACTTCCAGATGTGGAAGGGAAGTTCTGGTTGATTATTTGTAGGGAGTTGGTAGAGTGTTTGGTTATCATTAGCGTGCAAGACGCAATGAAAGGTGAGTGATTGTTTGCCATTTTTGTGCCAAGGAGTACTTATACTGAAGTATAGAGTTACAGTCGTAGGCTGGATTACCTACAGAGACATACATATGTGTTCTAGGACTGATAAGGGGATCGATTGATCATTGTTGTATATCAAGGAACATTTATACTAACATTTATGTTATTGCATTCATACGCTGGTTTACCTTGTACATGTTTATATATATATATATATATATATATATATATATATATATATATATATATATATATATATAAATATATATATATATATATATATATATATATATATATGTCTATATATATATATATATATATATGTCTATATATATATATATATATATATATATATATATATATATATATATATATATATATATATATATATATATATATATATATATATATATATATATATGTCGTACCTAGTAGCCAGAACGCACTTCTCAGCCTACTATGCCGGGCCCGATTTGCCTAATAAGCCAAGTTTTCATGAATTAATTGTTTTTCGACTACCTAACCTAACCTAACCGAACTTTTTCGGCTACCTAACCTAACCTAACCTAACCTATAAAGATAGGTTAGGTTTGGTTGGGTTGGTTAGGTTCTGTCATATATCGGGACTTGTGTTGTAGCGGGACTGAACGCTCCATCAATAGAGCCAGTGGCCACTCTGTTCCCTTCAATTTTATCTAGTGTACAAGTGTAAATCATCATTATTAGTCCCTCACGAGTGCGGCACGTTGGTAAATTATTTGTGTTTAACTTTTTATGAAAGTAATATTCATTAATTCTTATAGAGTACGCATCTTAGTTTTAAATAAAGTGGCCGAGGAGTCCTTCAGAAACAGACTAGTGTATGGTGTGCTCCTTCTTAAATTGGTTCCTTATTTAAAATACTACACACAATTAATCAACTTAATTTATTGTAAACTTGGCTTAATTCTGGGTACAGAACTAGGCGACTGGAAGATTTTTCAGGGGTCATTTAAATCTAGCTTTTCAAGCATTTTTTTTTATTTTTGTTATGGAGACGCGAGGTGTTAATATTTCGCATGGAACAGACGACTGGTCATATAGTTATAGAAATTTCTGAAGATGTGTGTGGGTCATGGATACACAATGGTGTCGACCCAGTCTCACCCAACCCCTCCCCTGCCTACCCACCCCAGCCACAGCCTATACCCTCCCAACCCCCTGCCTGTATTCCCACCCCAGCCTCAACCCATCCCCCACCTGCCCACCCCAGCCTCAAACTTCCCCCACATACCCACCCCAGCCTATCCCCACCCAACCCTTGCCCGCATGCTCAACCCAACCTCAACCCCTCCCCACACCCTACTCCTACCCAACCCCTACCCATTTACCTACCCCTTCCTGTATGCCCACCCCAGCCTGAACCCACCCCTTCCTACCCACCCTAGCCACCGCCTATCCCTACTCATCCCCTACCCATTTGCCTACCGCAGCCTGAACCCACCCTTCCCTACCCACCCCAGCCACAACCTATCCAAACCCAACCATGTCTCCCTCAACCTCTACCTGTATACACACCCCCTCAACCCCACCCCACTCAAACTTCCTCTCCTCAACAATCCGCCATCCACTCTTCGCCCCTTCAATTCCTCTCCATCAACCTTCCTTTGTATCCCAACTCTTACCACTCTCCCTATCCCACTCAACCTCAAATGCCCTCCCTTACTCCCTCATACCCCAAAGTCCCTGCTCCTCACCCCTCACCTCCCCTCCACTACCCTATTTCCGCTACCTCCCCTCCCAGTGTTGCAGCCCAGGATGCTGCTTGTAAAAGAAGTAAGCGGACGTCTAGTAGACGCGGTATTATTATTGAAGTGTGCTGGAATTGTTATGGCCGAGGCCATTTTAGGAATTCATGTCAAAACGTAGGGTTTAAGGTAAACCTGAGACAGGTCGCCTCTAGTGATGGTAGGCCTACCTTTGAGGTAAAGGTGGACAGTGTGAGATTGACAGTTTTTGTGGACACTGGTAGTCAAGCAACTCTCATTAAAAAGTCTGCCTTCACCAAATTTATATATGCATTCATTAAGCGTAGTGGACAAAAATTAACGGCTGTAAATGGGGATAAGATTGATATCTTTGGTCAAGGTACCATTAACTTTGGAATTAATGGGGAATTACAACCGCATACATGTACGATCGTTGAGAATCTTGATTTTTCTGGAGACATCCTCTTGGGGTACCGAATTTCTGTATCGGTTTGATTACTTTTTATCTGCACAAAAATGGCCATGGAAATGCAGATTGCAGTTGGGACAGACGTCCTACCCAATGGAGATGATCGATCATCCCCCAGTTGAAGCTTCGAACTGGGGGAATGCAGAAATAAGAAGATGCAGAAGCAGAAATAACGCCTATCACATCTTTCTATCACCCTTCAGGTGGCTGGAAGATGTGATAGGTTATTAATTCCCCATCAACTTTTTGTGGTACTTAATAAGGGTGCACTCATTTCCGTTGTCAATCTCTCACATAAGACTTTTCGCTTCAGGGCAGGTGATAGGGTATCTCAGGGAACTATGGTGAATGACACAAATTTTTCACCATGAATCAGCTGAGACGCCAACTGTCACAGCTCAATGTAGATTAATTCAATTAATTAATCAATTAAATATGATAGACAATAAGACACCATCAACAATAAAGAATGAGACAGATGTTTCAAGTAACAAACAGGATATAGATAAGTTAATCTCGGCACTCAATTTGCAACATGTTCCGCAGACAGATAGAAAACTGCTGAGGGGAATTTTTCGTAAATTCCCAAAATTGTTTGCAACAGAGGATGGTCAGATTGATCTCCTTGATAGGATTGAGCACACCATTCTAACAGGTGATCACGTGCCTGTTTATATAAGGCAGTGGAGGTTGCCGGAACAGGCTAAGAATACTATCAGGGATGAGTGCCAGAAGATGTTGAGACAGGACGTGATAGAACGTGGTACGTCACCGTGGCTGTCTCCTGTTGAGTTAGTTCGCAAACCTGATGGTAGTTGTCGCTTTTGTGTGGACTATCGGCAGGTAAACGAAATAACTAAGGGTGACGTCTAGCCCTTGCCCCGAATTCAGGAGATAATAGATCAATTTGGAGCTGCTATGTATTTTTCTACTCTCGATGCTAAGTCGGCATATTGGACAATACCAGTGTCTGAGAAAGACAGGGAGAAAACAGCATTCTCTGATGGCAGGCATACTTACCAAAATCGCAGGATGCCTTTCGGCCTAAAGACAGCACCTTCTTCATTTCAGAGAGCCATTAACTTTATCCTCAGCCCAGTTTTGGGAAGGCATTCGTTAGCGTACCTGGATGATGTAGTAATCTATTCCAGGACGTTTGATGAGCACTTACGAGACTTGACTGAGACTTTGACCTTGTTGGATTGAGCGGGTTTTAAATTAAGTGTACAGAAATGCACCCTGGAAGCTCAGAAATTCAAATTTCTGGGATTCCAGGTGAGCACAGACGGTATCAGGCCGGATGCTGGCTCTTGCCGCGCCGTTGCTGAAGTGCCAACTCCATGAAGTGCAAGAACATGATGTAGTCTATGCTAAAATGAAAAGTCACCTCAGTACAACACCAGTATTGGCAGTGCTTGATTTTGATAAAGAGTGGGAAGTACATACAGACTCCAGGGGTATAGCTATTGGTGGGTGTTTGATGCAACGACATAATGAAAATTTCCCCCATCCTGTGGCCTATTTCAGTAGGAAGGTCAAGGGACCAGAGGTTCCTTATTCGGCCACGGATCGAAAGGCGCTCGCAGTGGTAGAGTCAGTTAGATATTTTGAACCTAATCTTTTTCAACGCAATTTTGTAATCTACACTGCTCACAGAGCATTAACACACATTTTTAAGAAATGTACAAAATGCCCGCAGATGTCACGCTGGTCTCACGAATTGTTTGCACGCTCATTCCAGATCCTTTACAAGCCTGGACCGTCACATGTTGTACCGGATATATTAAGCAGAAACATTGCTGCTATTAATGTAAATGTAAATATCGAAAATATTTCCAGTGTTAAAATGAGGGAATTCCAGATGAGCGAACCTAGGTGAAAAAATATTATTGAATATTTGGGAGGGGAAAATTATCTATCCAAAAATCGTAAATTGCTAATACATGAATTTGAGTTAAAGGATGGAGTACTATATTATGTAAATAGTCAGGCAGATCGAGCAGTATTCCATCCAGCTACTTATTCCAGACGAATTAAGACCGGCAGCATTGAAGCTGGCACATGCATCTAAGGTTGCAGGTCACCCGGGTATCTTTAAAACTCACTTGAAAGCAAAATCTCTCTTTTATTTCCCGGGTATGTTGTCAGCAGTAATTAAGTACGTAAAGACTTGCTCCAATTGCCAGAGGAGGAAAGGTGCCCTTAAGGTACAAGCCTCACTACAGGAATTGCCAGAGATTTCAGAACCGCTAGACCGAGTGGGGGCTGATTTGTTTAATCTCCATTGCAGCCATTCAGGCAATTGGTACATGTTGGTATTAGTGGACCATCTGTCCAGATACACCACCTTGATAGCCATCCATCAAAAGGATTCTCGTACTGTTGCCCGGGAATATTTTAATAGATTTGTAACTGTATTTGGGCCGTTTAAAGGTTTAGTTTCGGATCGAGGTCAGGAATTTAACGGGTACATATTAAGGGAAGTTTGTAAGATATTGGAGACAACTTCAGCCTTTACAACAGCTTACCACCCTCAGACAAACGGGATGACAGAACGTACCAACCGTTCAGTTAAGGATATGCTTGCAATCCTTGCTGAACGCGATACAAACTCATGGGACGAACACCTGCCCTATGTTCAACTGTCTCTGAATACCGTATCATCCACCAGTCTATTAATACCCCAAGCCCTTTTATTCACTGGTCAGTCATGCAATTTCCCATCAGGTCTGCTTAACAGACACAATGTTGCATATGGAGGACTATCCTTCAGGAGTTCTCATTAAAATGAGGAATACTTGGAGAATTGCAGCGGAGGCTTCAAGAAAATCACGGGGTAGATATGCTCACTATTATGACAGGAATGTACGACCTCTGGAATTGAAGGAGGGTAGCCTTGTCTTGAGAATAAATGAAGCGGTACCCGCCATTCAGAGTAGGAAACTAGCTCCTAGATGGCGGGGGCCGTACAGAGTGATTAATTAATAAAGCAGACCCTGTCAATTTTGTCATAATGGGAGTCTTTGAGGATCAGGTGGAAAGAACTGTCCACATTAATAAGTTGAAGATTTATCATGCTAGGGAGGCACTGGAATTGCCTTCAGCAAGTCTAGTTCCTGACCCAGCAGAGCTGACTGATAACTCAAGTTATGAGTCAGATGGGGAGAATGACCCTCTGTCATCTCTCATTAGTAGCCAAGTGCACTCTAGTCACCCCATGGTAACAAGATCTCGCACTGTACAGTAAAGGTTAAAGTAACTCCCTTAGTTAGTATAATTTAGAATTCGTTAGATTTTCCTGTTGAGGCAATAATGAAGTAGATTTCTTAACTGTACTTAACTCAGATAGCAGACTTTAGATAGCTCAGATAGCTCTGGGGTTTCCAATTTCCAACAAACCCAGAGTTATATCCATGCTTTCACCATGTTGTTGTCTGTCTTTTCCCAGGTCTGATTTGTACACCTGCCCAGTTGTCCCAGCCACATGTGAACCCTATCTGAGAAGATCAAGGGGGAGGCACGTTACACAAAGTCCTCCCCCACCAGACCCAGTAACTAACCACATGATTACTTAGGGTTGGTGACAATACACCAGTCATCCAGCCAGCGTCTCACGTCACTAACGAGGCTGTCTTGGCTCAGTATGCTGTCTACAAGGATGCAGTCACCAGATGTCAACGTTTTACATCATCGGTGGTGGTTGTCTCGACGTCATCACTTCTCACCAGCTGCGTCGTCATGATTGAAAGCGGACCGGAAGTAAATGTAGGAAAATCGAAGAGGGAACCAGCATGTAGCTGTACTAATTATTCTCGTCTATGGCTCCATGGTTACGTCGTCTATTGTACCGCAAGCGGAACGAGGCGGACCGACACGGGCTCCCTACAGAGTACAGTCGACTCGCCATAGAAGGGAGCCACAGCCTTCCTCAGCCCAAGGTTAACTGAACAAGGGTATACACGCATGGTGTTTACGGTCTAGTAGTCTGGTGTCATCAAGAAACGCCTGAGATGAAGTGAACCATGGTGAGTGAAGATTGGGAGCCACTTTTGTTGTCAACACGCCACCCACCTCTGTGCTCTTCTGCAGATACCTCCGTCACGAGACAGAGTTGTGCGTCAAAGTCCTGCACTCTCGCGGTTCAGCTGCTGGTTCAGTCTCTTCTATCAAGACTGTTTTGTTCGCTACAAGATGAGTAATGAGTCGCGTCCTGTTAACAAGGTTCACCCGACCGGCGGCAGCCAATCACGGGCTGTCACTGGTCACTTAACACTCATTTCTAGAACAGTCTGTTGTCCTTCAGCGGTAACTGGTATGAAGTACAAGAGGATCAAGATTCTCTACAGTCAACAACTGATGGTCGTGGAACTACTATCAACTAATCGTCAGTCTTCTAACATCGATATTTTTTTGGGGGGGCGTTTATGGTCAATGGTGGAAAAAGAGAAGTAAATGTCATCTCTGCTCTATAATATTAACGTAATGCTTCTGAATACCTAGGAGCATGAGTCTGGAATAATAGTGTTTAAATGTTGAAACCAACCAAAAAAGTCATTAAAAATTCTGGAGGAAGGAAATATGAAAAATTTTGGTAAATATCACTGTCTATTGAAAATCTATTGCACGGCGCCTAGAACATAAGATACTAGGAAAATTTTTGTCATGTCGTGTTCTGTGCTTTAAGAGCAAGAGGGACGAACTGAATAAACAATTGACACTCTTAGTGTGTATAATTTTTGCTGTAATTTCAGCTAAGTACTGTGATAGTCGACGTAGTGTTCATTAATAATTGATATTGTGTTTGATTGTTTAATCTTAGAGAAGGTCATGTGGACCTTAAATATTTGAATAATTGGGCGAGTGGAACACCTGGATGAACTTTGAGGAGTTCAGTGTTCCTCTCCTGAAAGACTGAGATTTCAGTCTTTGTTTTAATTCGTGTTCTAGATGGAGCACCATTTTGGTTGAAGAATTAGGGATATTGCATTTAGTTTTATCAGTTCAGGGATAGGATGTTTTTATTCTCAGAAATTGGGAAAATTACTGGGCTGTCAACAACATAGTCGAAATTCATGTCCCTGGATTTTTTAATTGTATGTTAAGGATTATTGTTATACAACCTGCTGGTTGTCACTGATGATTAGATATGATTGTTTTTGTTATTTTTGGAGGCTTTGGTTCAGATTGGTAATTATAGAGTAGGGGATTTGGGATAAGAAACTGCATGCTAAATAGTTTAACACACAGTTTCTTAAGTAATTGAGCGAGGGGTTTATAACAGTAGGACTGTTAATATTGAAAGTCCATAAGATCTAACATTAAATGTTTTAGTCACTAGAAGGGAGGATATGAATGTTATAAGAATATTGAAATAGAGTTGGCAGTAAGTGACCTGACTAGTACGCCTGGGTCATCCCAAAGGATTAGTCTCATGTGTAGACGGTAGCGCCACTCGCCCCCCATGACGAGTCATCAAACTAGGAGAATTATGAAAGGTATTACAGAATTAAGAGGAATTATCAATCATGGTTAAGTTCTTACATTAAAATTAACGTCAATTGAGATTAATGAATAAGTCTTGTATGTTAGCAAAGAAGCATATAACTTCAGTAAGATCTGAAATAGGTAAAACATATTTCGTCACTGGAAAATAGGTATCTACCCTTCTTGTTAAATCATGTAAATTAGTGAAATACAAGTGCTACTGAATATTGTAATTAGCCTGGCTCGAGTATTTAGATTATTCCCAAGTGTTTTGGGATAATAGAGTCACCTTAAGTGACAAATGCAGGATTTTAGCATTAATCATTTTCAAAGAGTAACCTGGCCCCCTAGCCTAGGTCTGCCTGTGAGAGGTCAGTGTGGAGAGGAAGAATTAGTGTGGTTTGCGACATCCTGGGAGTTTGACTCCCAAGAGTTAGTGTGGGAGTTTGACTCCCAGGATGTCGCAAACCACACTAACTCTTCCTCTCCACACTGACCTCTCACAGGCAGACCTAGGCTAGGGGGCCAGGTTACTCTTTGAAAATGATTAATGCTAAAATCCTGCATTTGTCACTTAAGGTGACTCTATTATCCCAAAACACTTGGGAATAATCTAAATACTCGAGCCAGGCTAATTACAATATTCAGTAGCACTTGTATTTCACTAATACATTTAACAAACAAGAAGGGTAGATACCTATTTTCCAGTGACGAAATATGTTTTACCTATTTCAGATCTTACTGAAGTCATATGCTTCTTTGCTAACATACAAGACTTATTCATTAATCTCAATTGATGTTAATTTTAACATAAGAAATTAACCATGATTGATAATAGGACGGGATGGGTAAACACCTCTCCTCCTCCAGAGGGCAAGACTTAACAACTGGTCTGTCTGTGATATTTAAGGTAAATGTTTGTGTTTCTGAGTTTATTATAGTGTAGGAATCCACATTAATTGTAGTAATTAAATTACCAATTGCCTCCGTTAGTGTAATATTGTTAGTAAGTGTTCCAATAGGGTTTTATTAATTTTTATTTTTATTTGATTTTCAATAAATTTTGTATAGAAGATTATGGTGTTTAGTGCAATTAATCCCACCCCCCAACGGTTATTTTACATTAGTACTGGACTTATAACCCCAAGCTTAAGACTAGGGCTCTCTGCAAGCCTACAAGCATTTATTTAATAACTAAGATAATCCCTTTATACTTTGTTTTAATTACCACACTTAACGTAAAGCTTAACCCTCCTTTTCGGATAATTGGGGATACCTTTTCGTAGCATTGAGGGTACCCTGCTTCTCGTCAATTGAGGGATGTACTCTGATAGCAGGTGGTGGCGGCGTTTCAGAGTTTTACAGTATAACACAGAGGGTACAGTGTCCTTGAGTTCGTGATATCTAAATGGTCAAACGTTTAGATCTCTAGGAATTGTACTGAAGGTAACACAGCAGAACTGTGGTTTCTGTATATATAGGCTTAATAACGACCAGCATTTAACCAGTAAGTGAGGTTAAAGGCTGGCTCCCTTTACAGTCACGTCAGGCATATTTAGCCTCGAGGAGAAAGTTGCTTAGTTCTATCTAAGCTTTAAATGAATCCAGTCTAGTATAATACTTTTAAAGTATAATTAAATTGTAGACTGGAAGAATTAAGAATTTGGGAGAAATAATAGTTACGTCGCCAATGTTGGCTGACACAATACTCCTCCATGCTTTCCAGGGAGCTTCTAGATCTTTCCTCACTGGAAAATTAATACAGTTAGTATGGTTAGTTTTCCGACATAACGAATTAAGTTTATTATATCAGGGGTTAGTAATTTGGGGGGTCGAAAATTTCCAACAACATTCCCAATAATTTAGGTGCTTTATTGCGTCAGTGTACGCCATATATGTTCTCTGTACTCCCTCTATTTCAGCAGTCCCTCATGCTCTGAAGAGGGAAGTGAGTACTGAGCAGTACTCAAGACGGGACAGCACAAGTGATCTGAGGAGTACAACCATTGTGATGGGATTCCTGAATTTTAAAGTTCTCGTAAACCATCCTATCATTTTTCTGGCTGATGCAACATTTGTTAGGTTATGCTCCCTAAACGTTAGGTCATCAGATATCATTATTCCTAAATCATTTACATGTTGCATACCATACCACCACACCCTCAGCATACCGCCACACACCCACCTCCCACACCACACCACACCTGCACCACACCCACACCACACCTGCACCACACCCACACCATACCACCACACCCACACCATACCACCACCCACACACCTGCACCACACCATACCCACACCATAATACCACACTGCCACACTCATACCACACCCACACGATACCACTATACCCACACCATACCACTACACCCAAACCATACCACTACACCCACACCACACCGCTACACCCACACCACACCTGCACCACACCCACACCACACCTGCACCACACCCACACCATACCACCACACCATACTGTCACACCCACACCATACTTCTTGACGTTATCTTGAGATGATTTCGAGGCTTTTTTAGTGTCCCCGTGGCCCAGTCCTCGACCAGGCCTCCACCCCTAGGAAGCAGCCCGTGACAGCTGACTAACACCCAGGTACCTATTTTACTGCTAGGTAACAGGGGCATAGGGTGTAAGAAACTCTGCCCATTGTTTCTTGCCGGCGCCTGGGATCGAACCCAGGACCACAGAATCACAAGTCCAGCGTGCTGTCCGCTCGGCTCCCATTAACGGCATTAACTATCAACGGCTGTCGGAAAATCCGACACCATTTAATAATAATATCATACAGACAGATAGCAGCTGTGTTGTATAAACTAGTTACCCATAGAAAATGTAACTGTAGTGGAATTCCCGTCTATAGAAAACGGGATATCATTACCACACACTATTATATATTCACCACCTATTATGGTGGGAATTATTCTTAAATACATTAGTCTTTGGACTTTACCATCATAAAAACATCTCATATAAATTAACTTAATTATCAATATTAAAGTAGAGTAAATGTGACCCTTCTATCACTTTCTGTCATCTGGACAATGTAAGCCAGGCGTCAGTGAGGGAGGAGGGGCAGCCATTGTTGATACTTAGACCAGAGAGGCTCACGGGAGCAAATACGGCTCCTGTTATTTTTACTTGGACGAAGTGTTATGGAAACCAAAGGTGTACCATTATCTACACGCTGTCAACAAATCAAGTTAAGTGTTCTTTCCGAAACCCGTTTAACTTTCATTTGTGGCCATTAATGTCATTATATAGGGTGTTCCGGTTAGGGCACGACATAGCCTCATACTAAAGGTAATTAAGCCAGGTTTTCATTGTTCCATGTACAGTGTTTCTCTGATATACCTGTCATATATAGGATTCTGGCTTTACAGCTAGCGCCCCTTTGACAGGTCAAGACGAGGAAGCATGCTTTGTGCATCAGTTACCAGGGTGATGGAAGCTACCTCAAAGAGGGAAAATGTGGTGTCTACACCCTAGTTATACCTGGGGGACTAAGACCTGCTGTACTATAAGATAAGGAACCTTTTCAATGTATGTAGTCTAATACTGTAGTTTGATTGGCTGCATATATATTTAATTAATATAAACCCCCCCCTAATGTATAGTGGATCGATTTGTGAGATTATTGCCGAAATACAGTCCACTTATCATTATACAAATTGCTATCGAAGTATATTAATTAACGTAAATATAAATTCTATATATATTCATATAAATTAAATAAATATAAATCTCACAGGTCGGTTCCCACATTATTTGGACCTTCGGAACCGGATTATTCGGTCCTTTGAACCCACATTTGGTCATCTTAGTACTGGATGAACCAGTTAACCAGTGGATTCGTTAAATAACTAGTGCAGTGTGATTTAAACAAAGCCAGTCATAGACGGCGGCGTTGACTTGTGGAAGTTCACGAGCTCCGCTCAGTTCAGATCAGCCTTAGTCAGCGGTTTCATGTACACCCACAGATATTTGGTGGCGTGTTATTCTGTGAAATGACAGCGCTAATATTGAAGCCAGCCAAAGTAGTGGTTGTGGTTTCGCGAGATTGTTCACGGATTTCGTGGTGTTAAATTTCGCGAGAGAATATCTAAGAATTTTGTGGACTTTATTTCGCAAGTTCACTAATAATATTTAATACTTCTTGATAATATTAGAAGTTTCATAGAGGCTAATTAAGAGGCTATTATCAATAATTGTGTATATTATTTCTCCAAAATAGAGAATTATTTAATATATATTGCACTAGTGATCTCAATATAATATTTACTAATTGCCAACCCACAACAGGGTAGGATATTAACATTGACTAGTTGAACTATTATTGTTCATCCTAGTCCCATTATTACCATAGTCAGTTGTACTATATTCAACAACCTAACACCATTAATGAATGGTCCAGACCCTATTTTGGGTGTAATTTTTATCAACTCGAGTTGAGTTGTGTATATATAATAATTTACTTATGATCATTACACCTTTGAGTGATTAATTAGTGTCTCTACCATCCTAGGGTGATATAGAAGAGCTAACCTAAAGGTACTTCCAGTGACACTGGTTTATCACTCAAATCATAAGTGTGTATGATTGTATATATATAATGTGTATTAATTTTAAGTGCTAACCTCTAGTAGAGGTAGGATTATTGCCTAGTGAGTGCAGAATTTTACCCTAGGCTACCATCAGTGCTTGTTCAGTATTATGAGCAGCCCAAGTACAAGTCCCACGAGGCTTCACCAACTAGCTAATATGGATAATGCAGGGAGAATGAAAAGAACCCTTGCAGGTCTTAAAGGCCACTTAACAAGACAGATCAAGAAATGTGAAGATTTGTCACAACAATCACCAGTTGATTATACTGACCTGGAAAGCTATTATCAAGCAGCTGCAGGTAAATTTGAGCAAATCAAATGCCAAATAGCTCTCCATGTGGGGACAGACTACTACCATCAATTCATTGGTAGCCCTACTAAATATCAGGGCATAACCATGTTAAACTCTGCAGGAGGTAAATTACTCTCAGGCCCAGTATCAAGCCTGAGGAGACCTATGCCTGCAGATAAACAATACCAACAGAAATCTAAATTTGTCAGCTGATTATATTTCTCCAGTAGCATTATACTAAGGAGATTACAGCTGACTATAGCAACAGAGGTTGATGTTAGTATCATCATTTAAAGCTGAATATGAGTTCATGAGGCCTCAGTGGCAAATCAGTGAACAGTAGCCTAAAACAGCTACAAGTCACTGCGACCAATGTCACTGAACCCACTGCAGTCTCAGAACCATACTTTACTTTAATGATGAGCTATTCAATCTTCTGAATCAATTAACTGAATTAAACCCCAATAAATCTGATGACTGATTTGATACATTTATTATTTAATCAAGATGTATTCCATGGGCCTCAGTGTTTATATATCAGTGACCAGTTACCTGAACAAATTTCAAGTTATATCTAATGTCACTGATCTCACTGCAGTCCCTGAATCATACTTGACTGTAGTACTTGATCACATTCAGTTTTCTGGGTTAAATAATATGTAATTAGGCTTGAATATTAGCCTTTCAAGAGTTAACAGGGAAATGAATTCGCATTAGACTTCTAACCCCTGCAACTCTAGTACGGGACATCCGTCCTGTACGAACAGACGCACAAATGTGTGATTACTAACTCCTAACATCAAATTAATCAAATAACTCGGAGGAGGAGTATCGGTGTTCGTCTGTTCTAAAGAGGACTTCGACCCGTGAGCAGCCCCCTGGGGAATTATGTCGGAAAATCCGACACCATTTAATAATAATATCATACAGACAGATAGCAGCTGTGTTGTATAAACAAGTTACCCATAGAAAATGTAACTGTAGTGGAATTCCCGTCTATAGAAAACGGGATATCATTACCACGCACTATTATATATTCACCACCTATTATGGTGGGAATTATTCTTAAATACATTAGTCTTTGGACTTTACCATCATAAAAACATCTCATATAAATTAACTTAATTATCAATATTAAAGTAGAGTAAATGTGACCCTTCTATCACTTTCTGTCATCTGGACAATGTAAGCCAGGCGTCAGTGAGGGAGGAGGGGCAGCCATTGTTGATACTTAGACCAGAGAGGCTCACGGGAGCAAATACGGCTCCTGTTATTTTTACTTGGACGAAGTGTTATGGAAACCAAAGGTGTACCATTATCAACACGCTGTCAACAAATCAAGTTTAGTGTTCTTTCCGAAACCCGTTTAACTTTCATTTGTGGCCATTAATGTCAATATATAGGGTGTTCCGGTTAGAGCACGACATAGCCTCATACTAAAGGTAATTAAGCCAGGTCTTCATTGTTCCATGTACAGTGTTTCTCTGATATACCTGTCATATATAGGATTCTGGCTTTACAGCTAGCGCCCCTTTGACAGGTCAAGACGAGGAAGCATGCTTTGTGCATCAGTTACCAGGGTGATGGAAGCTACGTCAAAGAGGGAAAATGTGGTGTCTACACCCTAGTTATACCTGGTGGACTAAGACCTGCTGTACTATAAGATAAGGAACCTTTTCAATGTATGTAGTCTAATACTGTAGTTTGATTGGCTGCATATATATTTAATTAATATAAACCCCCCCTAATGTGTAGAGGATCGATTTGTGAGATTATTGCAGAAATACAGTCCACTTATCATTATACAAATTGCTATCGAAGTATATAAATTAACGTAAATATAAATTCTATATATATTCATATAAATTAAATAAATATAAATCTCACAGGTCGGTTCCCACAACGGCTACCACCAACAACCAACCACCACAACTACCAACAACAACAATCACGACCACGACCACCAACCACCACAACTATAAACAAGCACCACCACCACCAAACACCACTGCTATCAACCACCAACAACCAAAACTATGGATTCTCCATTAAGTGAAAATAGTGAAGAAAAAGTGTTGAACCCACTTTTATTATGCTCTTGCTTTATTTCTACTAAATATAGAAATATATTTGTTATATATTTCTACATTTTGTATTTATACCATCAATCACAATAACGACTTTTGTGCAACATTTAAGGTTGCCACAAGGTCTAACATTTTATTTTGCCAACATTGTGCAGTAAGTTGTGGCAACCTGTTTACGACTACACACAATAACTTAGCTATTACATAAAAACAAATGTTGTCACTGCTTTCAAACACATTCCAGGTACGTTGTTACAACCTAAAATTGTTTGCTGGGGGTAGAAGCTGCTGCTAGCACAACCCATCCACTTGAAAATTACGTCGTTTTTCACTTGTATGCGCACTTAGGCTAAAAATTGTCGTACTAGAAAAGGAAAGTGGCTTGCGAAAGTGACGTACTATCCCGTTTTTTGCTTTGGGTACTTTGGCTTAGTCTGTTAGTTTAGGAGAGGACACATTAAATAAATGGTTTTCATGACGTTTTGAAACCTTTGGAGAATTTGCTACTCTCCTAACCTACCAGTGGACCCAAAACTTGGTGCTTTGGGTCCATTTCTTTTGGAAAATGAAATTCCATTTTCTAGTATGGCAATTTTTAGCCGTAATGCATATGATCGAAAAGGTACGTTCTTTTTAAGAGAACAGGTTGACGTCCCAGATACCCCTATCCGCTCTATAGTGGGATGTAATATCTTTTTACTCCACCACAGGCAGGACAGGGGATGCTGTTCAAGAGGTTTCAAATGTCTCCCTCGTCCCATTGTGTTAATAGTTGATAGTGAAGTCCCCGGTGTCCCCCCCCCCTCACTTCCTCAACCAGAGAACTCATGCAGAGGAAGCGTTTTTATGATATTTATATAAAGTGATTTTGAATAATAAGATAAACTGTCCATCAATTCATGTATAAATTTAGCTTTACGAATCGATACTTCTGGGTTTACCACATTACCATTGAGTCCTCTGTTATTTATTAATGTTTAAGAATGATTGAGATTGCAGCTGATGGAACCCACAGATCCCAGGCATCTTCAAACACAATAATTACAAGGGTAAACCCTTCACCCTCAGGTCAACCTCATTTCTGAGTCAGGCTTCTTCAGACATTGCTTATCCAGGCGTGAGTGTTGAGTTCCCCCTCACCGCTTAACCTGCAGGTTACCCATTCTGTCTAATGGTTCCGTCTGTCGTCACACGTGGCTCCTCATTAAAGATTATGTTCAGGCAAATTAGTCGCCTTACCGTCATAAGTTACTTTCACTGAAACGTAATAAATGAAGGATGAGCATGATAGAAGAACACATAACATGTTAAGGCTGAACATGATGAAGAACACATATCGTGTTAAGACTGAACATGATGAAGAACACATAGTATGTTAAGGCTGAACATGAAGAAGAACACATAACATGTTAAGGCTGAACATGATGAAGAACACATATCGTGTTAAGACTGAACATGATGAAGAACACATAGCATGTTAAGGCTGAACATGATGAAGAACACTTTGTTGGAACCGACTTGTGAGATTTATATTTAATTTATATGAATTTATATAGAATTTATATTTACATTAATTTATATATTGCAATAACAATTTGTATGATGTTAAGTGGACTGTGTTTCTGCAATATTTCTCACAAATCGATCCTTACACATTAGGGGGGTTATATTAAATTTATATGTATGCTGCCAATCAAACTACATTATTAAACTACATATATTAGTATATAAAATTGGGGTGCCTTATGTTATTGTACAGCAGGCTTAGTCCACCAGGTATAACTAGGATGTAGACACCAAATTATCCTCGTGAGAGGTTAGCTTCCATCACCCAAGTAACTGATGTACCAAGACTAATTCTTGCTTCCTCTTCTTGTTCCTGTCAAAGCGCACTAGCTGTAAAGCCGGAATCCTAATATATGACAGCTATATCAGAGAAAACACTGTATATTATATAAGATAAGGGTCAAGGCTTAATTACCTGTATTTAGAGGCTCTTTCTCATGCTAACCGGTTCTCCCCATATCTACCTAACATTAACAGGCCCGAAATGATTAGATAAACGGGTTTCAGTAAGACACTTCCCTTGTATATGTTGACAGCGTGTTGATGATGGAAGAACACTAATTTGATCTTCATAACACTTGGTCGAAGAAAATTTATAGGAGCTGAATTTGCTCCCCAGCGCCTCTCATCTTAACAATAGCTGACCTCACCATTACTAACGCTCCTGGCTCACTTTGTCCAGATGTCAATAAGCGATAGAAGGGTCACATTTACTTTATTTTGATACTGATAATTAATTTAATAAGTTAATTCATATGTGATGTTTTTAGGATGTAATAAGTCCAAAGACTACTGTATTTAAAAATAATTCCCAACAGAAGAGCTGGTGAATTTATAGTACTATGTGGCAATGATATCCCGTTTTCTATTGACAGGAAATTCCACTACATGGTACATTTTCTATGGGTTAACTTGTGTATACAACGGCAGCAATATTATCTGCCTATTGCATGTAATATTATTAAATGGTGTCGAGTTTTCCGACACACTTAACATGTTAAGGCTGAAGATGATGAAGAACGCATAACACGTTGAGACTGAACATGATGAAGAACACATAACATGTTAAGGCTGAAGATGATGAAGAACGCATAACATGTTAAGGCTGAAGATGATGAAGAACACATAACATGTTAAGACTGAACATGATGAAGAACACATAACATGTTAAGGCTTAACATGATAGTAAACCACTTAAAAACCTAACAAATGCTTTCTTATCTTAAATCACGAGTCGTTACTCTGATTCATACTAGATAAGTTTAGATTCTGAAAATACATAGATAAATATTGTTTTGGCAACATGAGTTATTGAAGTGATTACCAGACAACATAATAGACGTTGGATTGCAGGATTGTTGCAAGCGACGGGTAGACATATATATACTGTCACGTGAATCTCCTGCATAGCAGTGGAACTGCTTTTTCCTTTCACCTTCAATGCCTCTGCACTGGAAGTCTACATCTACACCAGCCCAGATGAGTCATCAGTCCTGCCACCTCTCCATACCCTCCAGGGCCTGGCACGGCCTGGTACAGCCTGGCACGGCCTGGCACGGCCTGGC
The DNA here is from genome assembly GCF_040958095.1 of Procambarus clarkii. NCBI lineage: Eukaryota > Metazoa > Arthropoda > Malacostraca > Decapoda > Cambaridae > Procambarus > Procambarus clarkii. The sequence goes on from NC_091151.1 coordinate 61,934,016, forward strand.
ACGGCCTGGTACAGCCTGGCACGGCCTGGCACGGCCTGGTACAGCCTGGCACGGCCTGGTACAGCCTGGCACGGCCTGGTACGACTCAGAGGCAAGCCCGGCGCGTCTGCTAACTGATAGTTTGCCCCCACAAACAAGCAGTTAGCCGCCTTCAACTGGCAGTGGTGCAGCTCAACACAAAGGCACCGCCAGCCACAACGAGCAGTTTGCTAGCTGACAAGATGTCCACCTTGTGTTGACACTGAAGGAGTCATCACTGCCGGACTATATAAAGGGTGCTGCCTCCCTGGAGAGTCAAGGCACTACGGGCTCACCATAGCCCGTGTTGCTTGGAACTTTTTGTTCCAGGTAGCAAATCTTTAACAACAACAACAACCTGGAGAGTCTACGGGCTCATCATAGCCCGTGCTACTTGGAACTTTGTTCCAAGTAGCGAATCTTTAACAACAACAACAACCCTGGAGAGCCAGTCTCTCTCTTAGTGCTCTAGGATCACGTTCGTGTCTCTCACCCGTCGTCCGCCTTCAGCCAACGCCGTGTGACTGATGCCATGGTGGTATGGTAGCTGTCTTCAGTACACCAGTATATCTTTATGCTTTTATTTACTGCTTATAGATTATTTTTGTATTAATGTCATATTAACTTGTTCACCTTTGCATTACAGGATAGCCAAGTATTTTCAGGGGCATTTATGTTCATTAATATTTCAGTAATTTTGTTAATTTTTTAATTGATGATTTTCATTTGTTTCCACCTGCGACTTACACACTGCAAGGCCAACAGCAGCATTTTTTTTATTTGTGTGAGGAAGAGCAATACCATCTTGGCTCAGTATAGCTGCGATACCACAACCCGTCACATAAATTTGGGGGTCTGTCCTAGGAGCTGGTCTGAGAAGCTCTTCCTAGTAACCCTTGCTTAATGTTGTGTTTAGTTGTTATACTTGGCTTTTATACTTTGCATTTTTTCAGAATTCATTTTGAGATTTACATACTGGTAACTGAACACATCTAATTTAAAGGTGTAGCAATTTGTGATCTGTTTATTAGATTGACTTTATTTATGTGATGTTTTATACACAAATTCATGCTCGTAATGGTTAGTCTTCTAAGCTATTGCTATATCATTTTGTCCACATTGATTTTGTCCCAACAGAGAGGACTCACTCAGGCAGATCACCTCCTCGGGTACTCATCAGGTACTTTGATTTGTCTTCAAACTATTATGTTCCACTTTGTATTACAAACTTAGGAGGAAGTATTGGACTAGAGATCCTTTCGCATCCAGAACTGTGTTATACATTCGGGACGTGTATAGCCGTTCCGGTCACAGTGGTGAGACTCCCTGCACCTCTAAGCCTTCGTTTAAAGTTCTTGATTAACTGCTCAGGTAGGGAGTTTACTATTCTTTTACAGAGCACAAGGAACAGTAACTCTGCAGTTAATTATCTAGATTCCAGTAGGACAACTCTTGCCCTTATCGTCAGTAGAGTACAGAGTACAGACATCCCTACATCCTGCTTATATTTTACTACCTTGAAACATTCCTTTATATTGTTTCTCCAAGTTCTTACTAAAGTCAAAGACTTAGTTTTATTTCAGATTAATATATATAGTGTAGTTATTTATCTTGTAAATTTATTGTTGCCTTACAGGATAGTTACTTACGTACAGTGTTGCCAGTTATATAACAACCATTCTCGTGCATATTGCCACATCACTTACAAGACAGTCAAGTAATCCTCACTTATTGGTTCGCCTGCAGGGTACTCCCATTTTTCTTCCATTGATATTTTGCTTTTATATAATATTCAATATGTTTAGGTTAGCCGCATTTCGTGCTAACCCGGAGGAGGAGCTCCAAACATTAATTCGTGCTACTAGAGCAGAATTAATCACCCTTACTACCGAATACCACATCACTCCTCCCCATGGGGTCACCAACGCTGCACCATTCTCAATCGACTTGAGAATAGTCCAGGACGGACCGAAGCGTCGTCGTCCCTTCACCATCTAGTGTGTGGTCTGGTCAACTCACCAAAGCTAAGCTTCATAACCTGATTATTGACCATCTTGCAGACAATGATCTTATTACTCCAGAGCAGCAGGACCAACATAGAGTTGCTGATAAAACCACACTCACACACATGAAACGAAAAATCTAGTTAGCGCAACTAGAAGCTGCTGCCGATGAACGCAAACGGGAGATGAGACGACAAGAGGCTGAATTAGTCCCTCAACGTGAACGAGAACAACGCCAGCTACAACAACAAGAAGCTGAAATACAACGTGCACGTGAACAAGAACGACTCCAGATCCAGCAACAAGAAGCTGAACTGCCACGTCAACGTCAAGAACAAGAAGCTGAACTGCCACGTCAACGTCAAGAACAAGAAGCTGAACTGCCACGTCAACGTCAAGAACAAGAAGCTGAACTGCAACGTCAACGTCAAGAACAAGAAGCTGAACTGCCACGTCAACGTCAAGAACAAGAAGTTGAACTGCCACGTCAACGTCAAGAACAAGAAGCTGAACTGCAACGTCAACGTCAAGAACAAGAAGCTGAACTGCCACGTCAACGTCAAGAACAAGAAGTTGAACTGCCACGTCAACGTCAAGAACAAGAAGCTGAACTGCAACGTCAACGTCAAGAACAAGAAGTTGAACTGCCACGTCAACGTCAAGAACAAGAAGTTGAACTGCCACGTCAACGTCAAGAACAAGAAGCTGAACTGCAACGTCAACGTCAAGAACAAGAAGTTGAACTGCAACGTCAACGTCAAGAACAAGAAGTTGAACTGCCACGTCAACGTCAAGAACAAGAAGCTGAACTGCAACGTCAACGTCAAGAACAAGAAGTTGAACTGCCACGTCAACGTCAAGAACAAGAAGCTGAACTGCAACGTCAACGTCAAGAACAAGAAGCTGAACTGCAACGTCAACGTCAAGAACAAGAAGCTGAACTGCAGCGTCAACGTCAAGAACAAGAAGTTGAACTGCAACGTCGAAGAGAAGTAGAACTACTACAATCCTAGCTCAAGAGACAACAAGAGGAGGATGGAGTTGGCATCACATTACGCTTGGAACAAGGTAGATCCGACACTGCGCCCGAGTTCCGGCTCCTGGAGTTAGAACTTGAAAGTACCCACCTCTCTCAGCGCCGTGAAGCAGGAGCCAACTTACCGGTATGCTTTAAACCTACAGATTGTATTAAAATGATGCCGCCTTTTGTAGAGGCTGAAGTAGATTCAGTTTTTGTGTCATTCGAGGCCTTGGCCACGCAGTTACAATGGCCTAGGAATCAATGGTCAATACTTCTCAGGTCACATCTTACAGGAAGAGCTGCCTTAACACTCAGTACTCTTGCCAACGAGACTGACTACGATGTACTCAAGCAAGACCTTGACACCTATCTACTCTCCACTGAGAGCTACCGACGACGCTTCAGGTTCTATATAAAAACTCAGGCTTAAACCTACGTGGATTATGTGCAGACCAAAACCAGGTATTTTTTTTAAATGGTTAGAACCAGCTCAGGTGACCACATTCCAAGAACTTATCAATTTAATACTGATGGAAGAGTTTACCCGCAGAGTACCAAACCCCTACGCCTATGTCTTGCAGATAAGGGAGAGACGAACCTCAGTAAATGTGCACAGTTAGCTGATACTTACAGTTTAATTCATAAATCTTATGACTCAGGTTACAGTAAACCATCTTGGTCCAGTCAAGTTTCACCTAAAGTAAATCGTAAAGACACTAACTATGCACTTTACTGTCGAACATATAGACATCTTATTGACCAGTGTCCAAATCCTACACTGTACTCGTGAAACTAGTACAGTTTCACCTAAGCCAAAGCATCCACCCACTAAGCCTACCAAGCCTGTACTACATGTAAATGTTCCTGTTAGTGATCTTGCTTTATTTGATAGACATGTGTATCCAGGAACTGTGTCAGCCAATGGTGAAAATTTCGAGGGTAAGAGCCCAATACGCATCTTGAGGGACACGGCTTCGCTGCAGTCTATTCTACTAAAAGCCGCTGCACCTCAAGTCACCTACACTGGAGATACTGTCCTGATCACTGACCTCACTGCAACTACACCATACCCGCTCGCCACAGTCTACCTGGAGTGTCCATTCATTCGTGGAAAGGTCCAAGTTGTTATTCGGGAGAAACCTTTCCCCATGCCAGGAATTCCACTTCTCCTGGGCAACGACTTGGCCAACCAGCAAGATTCCACCAATTTGATCATCTGCAACAAACTCCGGGTATGTGACTCAGCCACGGAAGAAGATCCCACTATGACTTTTGCAGCAGAAGAAGAGGTAACCGTGACAGAAGAATCAGCAGACATCTCCCAGCCTGTGCTAGTGACTACCCGTGCTCAAGCCGCTCAACCACAACAAGTAGCAGCAGCTGTCCCTCAAGACGTGCGAGGCCTCCCTCCTAATCTCAACCATTTGGAGTTCCGTAAGTTACAACAAGCAGATTTGTCACTAACTCCTCTTTTCTATCAAGCACAGATTAAGACCGATGTCATTACAGGATTTTATATAGACACTAACCAATTATTGTATCATAGATACAGACCCAGTAAGCTTAAGGCAGAGGATGATTGGGCTGACGTGAATCAACTAGTGGTTCCAACATCATTAAGAAAAGATATATCTTTAGCTCATGGCCTAATGTCTCATTATGAGATCTATAAAACTTATAATGCCCTTTTACAAGACTATTTTTGGCCAGTCATGGCATGAGATGTCGAGATCTATGTTACCAATTGTCATACCTGCCAAATAGCAGGAAAACCAAATGTAGGTATTCCCAAAGCACCACTTATTCCTATTTATGTGCCTTCTGAACCTTTTACCAGGTTAGTAATCGACTGCGTTTGGCCCTTAACAAAAATCCACGCAGGCAACATGTACATCATCACTATAATGTTTCCTACAACCAGATTCCCAATAGCAGTTCCCGTTGAGAACATTACGGCTGCTACAGTTGTCAAGCATCTGTTGAAGATCTTCACTCAGTATTGTCTAGTCCATATCATCCTGCTTCACAGGGATCTCTGGAACGTAGCTATCAAACCATGAAGTCTTTGTTAAAGAAATTTTGTATTGATACTGAGAAGAATTGGGATAAGCAATTAGATCTCCTTAAGTGTATTATCAGAAGTCTTCCTAATGAGTCCCTTGGAGTATCTCCTTATGAGATGCTCTACGGCCGTAAGTGTCGTGGTCCTCTTAAAGCTTTTAAAGATTCCTTGACGTCATCCACCTTCAGTGATTCCCCTTAATGTGCCTCTTTTTCTTAAAAACTTGAGACATAAACAATTACATAAGTTTGCTAGTGATAATTTACTGATCTCCCAACATAAGATGAGAGCACACTTTGACAAGAACACTAAGGTAAGAAAGTGTAATGTAGGAGACTTCGTTCTAGCCTATTTTCCTATCCCAACCTCTCCATTTAAAAATAAATTTTTAGGACCTTATCGCATCAAAGAATGCAAGAACAACAACAACTACATTCTAGAGACTCCGGACCGGCGTCGCAAGTCACAACTCTGCCACGTCAACCTGCTCAAGAGTTATCAAGGTAATCCGCCACCAGTGTTATTATCTGTATCTGTTTTTACCGAGAGGTATCCCAACAGTGATGCATACCATGCTACCTCTTCATCTGATGGTAAAAATAACATGGAGACCATGAAGTCTAACAGTGAGATTTTAAAAGATCTTCCCAAATACCTAGAACATTCTAACAATAGTGCTCCTTTAATTAAATTACGGTCTATGCATAAAAAACTGTTTCAGGACACTCAAATGGAATGGAATTGAGTGCAACATGATATCCAGCTGCTTCCTGATACGATGCTCATCCGTCAACCTTACTACCGCATCAGTCTACAGAAGAGAGAAGCCATGCTCACCGAAGTAAAGTACCTACTCAGCAATGGATTAGCTACACCTTGTGAGTCTCCTTGGGCTTCACTATGCACACTGGTTCCCAAAGCATATTGGCAAGGTAAATTGATTGATGAAGATTAAGCCACCCAAAAGGTGGCACGGGCATGAATAGCCCGTAAGTGGTGGCCCTTTGGAGCCATTACCAGTATATTATCTGATACTGGAGATCTGTGGAGGTGCAACTGCACCCTACGGAGAGGTTGTGCACCGATTATAGGAAGATAAATGCAGTTACCATCAAGGACTTTTATCCTTTATCTCGCATCGACGACACCTTAGATGCAATAGGTAATGCCCTCTTTTTGTCCCAAATAGATCTCTTAAAGGGTTACTATCAAATCAAACTTTCTGAGTGTGCTAAAGATATCTCAGCCTTTATCACGCCTTTTGCCCTTTTTAGGTATGGACGGTTACCTTTTGGACTTTGCAATGCCCCAATTACTTTCCAGCGAACTGTGAACCTCGTCATTCAAAATCTTGACAACACCTATGCCTACCTGGACGACATCGTTGTAGCGACCAACTCGTGGGAAGAACATCTAGACCGACTGCAACGACTATTCTACAAGCTTCTCCAGGCAGGTCTCACCATTAATTTGGGCAACTCCACGTTTACTAAAGGTAAAGTACAATTGTGAGATTTTTTTCTACGCCTACCTCCCTTAGGAGGTGGACTACAAGTTTAAAGGCTGCTCACGGCAGTTATGCATGAGTCCAATAGAAAAAGGAAAAGCGGGAGCAAACCGCCAGGCCTCCACCACTAGGGGTGAAAACCTGTCCACAATAGGCCGCTAGCTCCTCCTAGTTAAACAGGACGTTAAAACTAATAAAGGGTAACCGACGGGTTCTCACAATCAAATATTTATATTTGATGTGGCGCTATGAATTGGAATTCGAATTCCCAAGAACAGCCGTCATATAAAGATCACATCAACATTTAATCGTAATATGCAGAAATATGGTGGAATAATATGGTTGAAGGGTTGACATCAAAGACCGTTTTCTATAACATAACAATTTATTAATAACAAGAGACTAACTACTACATTACCGAGTTTACGTTACGTTAATGTCCATCCAGTGGCACAATAACAAACAGCTAAATAGCAACCCTTGCTGTGCGGCTGCATACTGAACTAACATGAACACAGGTGTGCCCACTGATGACGCAATATTGCAAATCAAAGAAAAATATCACAGACTAAGTTACACCACAGCGAATGGTTACGTTATTGTACATCAAGTGGCATTTGCAACACAGCTATTCAACAGCCCCTCGAGAAGTGACAGCAGGCTCCATCTTGCTGACACTTCGGGCTGACAACATGAACTAACTGAACAAATGAAGGATATCCACTGAAGACACAAGCATGCAATCAATAGTGTCTCGGTTTCCCTGACAGCTACTATAATCACAAGCTTAGTGGTCCTCCCGCCCCCCAGGAGAGACCCACGTAACTAGGCGGGTAGTCCAACAGTGACCCCCCCCCTATCACAACCCAGTGTGAACACTCTTTGCAACTCCCTACAAGAAGTTTCCCTGTAAATAATAACAAAGACAGGCAAGGCGGGATTCTGGGACACAGCTCCACAAATCCCTAGATGACTCTACTCTCGTCACCAGATGACAACCAAAAGAAATTGCCTTAAGTGATTAATTACGTTAATTGACTGATCGCAGCAGTCAGCAACAAAGTACTACGGTAATCACAAACAATTGCCTCACACTAGACAACATCATGATGATACTCTACGTTAATCATTAACACTTGTCTCTCTCTTGTTAACAATAACTCAAACTTATATTACATCACACTTGACTCCTTGCAAGTATTCAGTGAGTAATCCTCAATTAAGGTCAAACGGACCACTAATTACATCCCCATTGAGTTACGTTAACTAAGCCTACCCTAACTTGGTAGCTTCTCAACAGTCTGTGTCAAAAATTTACTAGTGAGTGTTAAAAACCCTAATTAATGCTGAGCAATTAATTAACTGTCACCAGGACCGATAATTAATCATCCATAAATACGTCTCACTCCGCACTGCCTAAGCAGGTCTCATCAAACACTGTGAATTCACGGGAAAGGAGTTAATTACCCTAATTAACAAGATGTGCCACTAATCCACGGTCCTCAGACAGGATATGATTAATACAACGATTTATGCTAGCTCCATGACCTCGCTTTACTGAGTCATTGGAGCCCTCTGATGTTAATTACTCCACTAATTAACATGAGTCACTAATTGCTATACCCCAGAAAGGTAATTAGTCCCGAGCAAATTACGTTAACACAAATACTGACAGATCCTCTCCCACTACGTGAATTCATCATGAGAAGGCTAATTACATAATTAGCTAGAGTGGTCAATTAGTTGTCACACGGACAATTAATTGCTCCCGAGACGTATCTCACTCAAGCTCAATGCTGTTCTCTCTCATAACAGCCCTCACTCACTCAACAATAAGTGTGCACCCCTTATCCAGTTAATTCCCCAATTATTAACTCACTGAATCCTTAAGTCCTCAACACAACTTAAAGAAACAAAGTAACCCCCGTGTTACATAGGTCACACTACAATGGCATGCAACAACACAAATGCACTGCCCACATATGGTTGCGGCTACTGCAACTCGCTAATTACTGTGCCCACAGAATAATGACACACGGTAGTGCAACACACAAGAGTATACCAATATTACTGACCCCTCCCTTTTCTTGCAACCGTTGCAAAGGACTACTGTGAACACACTCTTATCTCAGCACGACAATTAATTAACCAATCAATTGCCTGCTCTCATTAAGTACTGTGAATTTCCCTGAATAATCCTAGAGGTCCCTTAAACCCTCAACACAGTTCCTAGGGCAATAATATCGTATAATCTGATAACAATACTGCACAAACCTGCAACATATTGATGCCGTCAGCATACCCCACAGGCTAATGACATCATTAGGCAATCAGTCAGCAATCACATCTACTGACTCACCACACAACACAGTACATAAACATGCAAATGAACACATAGAAATGGCATTCACATAATCAATGAAAATTATATCATCAGGTAAATGTAACTCTAACTACACTACACAGACCTCAGGGTACCCACTGACATCCCTGCAACCTGGCCTGCCTACCTCTAATGATTATAATTTTACATGCTGATACACATAGCACTAATCCAGTCTGACCGATTATATAGAATCGACAACTGGATCATTTATATGGTAAATCTCTACACTGACCGGTTACATACTCGAGTCAGTCTACACACATATATACATCATGATACTACAGTGTGGTCCCGTGTACAACATCTATCTCCAGGTACTGCCCTACCAGTCACCTGGACGTGCTACAGACAGCTGTCTCTAAGCTGCTTCCCTGGCCTGGCGAGGCTCTGAGACAACTCTTACCGGGAATTTCCACCGGTACTCATCACACTGTACACAATGATAAATTTTACTCACGTCTAACCTCCTCATTTTACTCATTTCCCAGGTCACTACCACTCTAGCTGTCAACACTTAGCTTGCTCCTCATGCGTCGACAAGATGTGGCCCTAGGCTGTCCCGGGAAAGTGGCCAAGTGGCCCAAGGAGGTGGCCAAGGCATGTGGCCACCGCGTGGCCCACAGCGCCCCTCCCGAGCTGAGAGGGGGGGGGGGGGGTGGGGGTGGTAGCCGGCGCGCGGGCCAAGCCGAGTCGAGTGGCCGGGCCGAGCCGAGTGGCCGGGCCGAGCCGAGTGGCCGGGTCGAGCGGCTGGGTGGCCTAGGAGTGGCCTGGGGTGGCCCCCGGGCATACACACGTGGTTGAGGAATCGCCCACAATTCCAGCAAACCAGAGCCTGCCTTGCTCTACACTGGGGTGACAACGGCCGGCGGCGTCACCACACTGACGCAGCCTGGCGGAATTCAAAGTCCCATAGGGGCTGTAATCACACCACAATTACACTAGGAGGCCCTACTTGATTCCGCTAATTGTCCAACAACACTAGACAGGTTATACAAACCACCTGTTACACCATGAGGCTCTGCCAGCTGCCTCATGGATGAACACTGTCAACTGTCTCTTTAGCTTTTTACTGTTCCTTCCGTACCTTGTTGGCCCTCAAATTTCACAAAAATTGGGCCTAGACACAACCCGGGATGGCAAGAGTACCATCCCTGCTAGTTAATACGGTAACGTCCGCGATTAACGGGGGGTGGAGGGGGAAAACTCCCCCCCCCCTCCACCGAGACACGTCCTCGTTCACCTGCTACCCTGCTCAGACTGCCTCTATGGCGGGCAGGGAAACTCAAATGCCCATATCTCCCCCCTACCTTGTCTTGACCAATCAGCAGGGAGCCGGCACACTACCAAGATGCCGCTTCCAACCACAGCTCTTCGCGCCAAAACTCGTCTTGGAGCACAGGTGCCTAAACCAATCACATGCCTCAGTCATCCCGTGACGTCACAAGGAGGGGGAGGCCTAAAAGACAGTGGCGTACTGTCTCACATGGTGGGGGGGGGGGGGGAAGGCAACGTTCACCCCACTGTCCCTCCCCCCCCCCTCCCTATAAAACCGTTGGGAGAGTCAAGTACCTCCCTACACCACTTCACTCTCAACTCCCATCCTATTTCACAGAAACAGGAAAATTTCTGTAATTCTCTCTACAGAGCAATCACAGGCCTCTAACCAGTCCCAACCAATAGACCTTAACATAAGCTTTCATTCAACACCCCACAAGTATATGTTAGTTTGAAAGCTTCAGTTTCTATTGTTTCCTAGAGCGACTAGCCTAATCTAGAAACTAGGAAAACAAGCTGAGGGAATCTAGATTCCCTCACAACAATACCTTGGTCATGTTATAGGCAGTGGAAGCTTAGCACCTTTAGACATACAGCTTCAAGCCATCCAAAAATATCCACAGCCCACTTCTCGTAAACAACTTATGAGATTCTTGGGACTAGCGTCTTACTACCGTGGGTTCTGCAAGAACTTCAGCATAGTTGCCACACCTTTAATAGATCTAACGAGCCCTAAAAGGAAATACATTTGGACCAACTCACAATCTATTGGCTTCGAACAATTGAAAACTTTGCTGTGTACTAACCCTATTCTCGCCTCTCAAGATGTGAAACAACCCTTCATCCTTAATGTTGATGCCAGCAGCACCAGCATTGGGGTGTCCTGATGCAGCAAAGAGAGGGGAAAGTCCTACCAGTCAGCTACTACAGCTATAAGCTGAAGCCTCACCAACAAAACTACAGCACTAGAGAGAAGGAGCTACTCGCCTTCGTCCTATGCTTGCAACGATATGAACATTACCTTCAAGGGACACCAACACATCACCATCTATTACGATCTTAATACTTTTCGTTTTCTACAGCAAGCCCAATTCTCCAACCAGCGTCTACTTCGTTGGGCCTTGTACTTACAAAACTACAACGTCCAGATCTTCTTCATCAAAGGATCAGACAACATAGTTCCGGACGCACTATCACGTGTTCATGAAGTGGAACCTTCCGCTTCCACACTCCTTCCAGCATCGAAATCTCAGGCATTAGGAAAAGGCTTCGGGGAGAAGCTGTCACATGAATCTCCTGCATAGCAGTGGAACTGCTTTTTCCTTTCACCTTCAATGCCTCTGCACTGGAAGTCTACATCTACACCAGCCCAGATGAGTCATCAGTCCTGCCACCTCTCCATACCCTCCAGGGCCTGGCACGGCCTGGTACAGCCTGGCACGGCCTAGCACGGCCTGGTACAGCCTGGCACGGCCTGGTTCAGCCTGGCACGGCCTGGTACAGCCTGGCACGGCCTGGTACAGCCTGGCACGGCCTGGTACAGCCTGGCACGGCCTGGTACGACTCAGAGGCAAGCCCGGCGCGTCTGCTAACTGATAGTTTGCCCCCACAAACAAGCAGTTAGCCGCCTTCAACTGGCAGTGGTGCAGCTCAACACAAAGGCACCGCCAGCCACAACGAGCAGTTTGCTAGCTGACAAGATGTCCACCTTGTGTTGACACTGAAGGAGTCATCACTGCCGGACTATATAAAGGACGCTGTCTCCCTGGAGAGGCAGTTTATGTTTACGGGCTCACCATAGGCCACTTCGTCCTGAGTAGCTAAATCTTTAACAACAACAACAACCCTGGAGAGCCAGTCTCTCTCTTAGTGCTCTAGGATCACCTTCGTGTCTCTCACCCGTCGTCCGCCTTCAGCCAACGCCGTGTGACTGATGCCATGGTGGTATGGTAGCTGTCTTCAGTACACCAGTATATCTTTTTGCTTTTATTTATTGCTTATAGATTATTTTTGTATTAATGTCATATTAACCTGTTCACTTTTGCATTACATGATAGCCAAGTATTTTCAGGGGCATTTATGTTCATTAATATTTCAGTAAATTGTTTAATTATTTATTTGATGATTTTCATTTGTTTCCACCTGCGACTTACACACTGCAAGGCCAACAGCAGCAGTTTTTTTTATTTATTTGAGGGAGAGCAATACCATCTTGGTTCAGTATAGCTGCGATACCACAACCCGTCACAATACATAAGTTTTTTTTTCAGTATGAATGAATATGGGCAATATGTCTTCTGGAGTTTCATTTATTCATATAAATGAAAGTGCAACAATTACAACTCCTTGATGCTCTAGTTGCAGGTTAGTACAGTGACTGGTGCTGTGTGGAAATATGTACTTCCTACATAACTGAAAATAGTGAAACCCTCCTGTTTTTGTCTCAATATCTAATGGTCAGCTAACAATATTGAGATTCAAGAATTATGTAATGATGTTTTAATTACATACTTAACACATGTTTGCTTCAGTCTCAAGTCGTTTTGCTCAGATAACAACGGGTGGGATGCATAATATCTTTATTTCTAATTTTGTTTAACTAACAATGTCAACTCCTTGTTTTCCTTGTCTCAAGGTTGTGTTATCATATAACAACTTGGTTGATGAAGGATATCCTCAGTGATCATCTTGCTTATCTGACAATGATAACAAAATATTGCCTTCCTCTCAAGTCAGTATAGTTAGATATCAGCTAGTGTGAAGCACGATATCATAAACTCCAAATATTAATTGGCGAAGATAACATCTTGTTATTTGTACATATAGCTAGCAATGTAAAATAACGAATGGTGGAGTTTAGGTTTAGTGTATCTTTAACAATGATAAAGGTTATCTTTCTTAACTGATGATGTCAACAATGTTTCTCTTTCCTCCATCAAGTAACGTCAAATAGCAACTTTTAGATTCCAATAATAGGTACTTTGGTTAAATGATGGCAACAATGTTTTCCTTACCTCAGGCTAGTATTACCAACATTTTATTGCCGAGCCTTCTTAGTGTAGGACACCTATAATGGTCATTTTACAAGGCTGGAGCTATCGGTTCACCCTAGTAAGTTCATCCATTGTGGGTTCGAGTATCATTATTAGGGGAGACCCCCTGCTGGATATTTGGAATGATTAAAGAACGATGTCACAGAGAGATGGATTACTGGCAGGCATTTTTTGTCCAACTAAAGTCAGACCGAGGCTATTAGAGCTGTGCATTTGGGGTGATTTTGAGACAAGATAGGCCCAGAATATGTTGATGTTAAATACTGAGGGTGTGCTAATATATTTAATGTCATGGTATGATTAGTTTATATTAGTTCTATGACAAATTACCTTAAATTTGTGAAAAAAATATCATCCTTACAATATATCATCTTTCAAATTCTTAGATAACTGTCACTCAATTTATGTCTAAAATATAAATTTATAATAAGATTGTTATACATCTGTTTAGTTTTTCCAGCATTGAAAAAATTTGAATAAGTTGTTAGAAGTTACGTTCCTGATTCTGGTAATGACAATATCTTGTTGTTCTGTTATGGTCTTCTCTTATATAACTAATTTACTGTGCTTTTATATGTTAACTTTTCAAATTATATATATATATATATATATATATATATATATATATATATATATATATATATATATATATATATATATATATATATATATATATATATATATATATATATATATATATATTTGCGAACAAGCCTGAATGGTTCCCAGGACAATATGCAACTGAAAACTCACACCCCAGAAGTGACTCGAACCCATACTCCCAGGAGCAAACGCAACTGGTATGTACAAGACGCCTTAATCCACTTGACCATCACGACCGGACATAATGAGGTGATAGCCGAGGCTATTTGAACCACCCAAATCATAGCATTTTGGTAAAATGCTATGCCCAAGATTACTATCCGAGTGCCGGCGGTGGGGTGGTTCAAATAGCCTCGGCTATCACCTCATTATGTCCGGTCGTGATGGTCAAGTGGATTAAGGCGTCTTGTACATACCAGTTGCGTTTGCTCCTGGGAGTATGGGTTCGAGTCACTTCTGGGGTGTGAGTTTTCAGTTATATATATATTTATATATATATATATATATATATATATATATATATATATAAATATATATATATATATATATATATATATATATATATATATATATATATATATATATATATATATATATATATATATATAGGCCTAGGGGACGGACGTGTGACGGAGGAGCTGCTGCCTTCTCAGCCATTACCCTGAGACATCTTGGCCTCACCGTACCAAGACTCAACCATATTCACCGTGAATACACCAAGCAGACGTGGGAGTGGCCGGAAGTGCCTACTGTGTACCATGTATGTGAAAACTTATCAAAACAGGTTTGTTGGCAGTGTGGAGTGATGGAGGCTGGAGTGAGGGGCCAGGATGGACCCTGCAGGCCTCCCATAGTGAGGGGAGGTGGGGGGTGAGTGAGGGGTGTTGTGTGGTCAGGAGAGAGAGGTGGGGGTTACGCGTGTGCAAAATAGTGTTTTGTGTTTTTCTTTTTTGAAAGTTTTGTTGAACAAGTTACGTTGTCAGCGATAATTGACACAACATATCTATCATATTGTTAGTACATCACACGTGCAGTGAGTCAGATTACAAGTGTGTGATTTATTCATTATTGTGCAGTGATATACGGGGGAATTATACCAGTGTTAGTGTCGCCCTGACCCCAGCCCCCACCCAGCGCCCAGGCCGGGAAGTACCTGCTCTCCCCCTCCTACCCACCCCACCACGTCGCCTCCCCACCCACGAGGCCACCTTGCCACCCGCCCATAGAAGCCGGGAGGCTCCCATATGTGTCTACGCCACCCACCCACCCAATGTATACCCACATATTGTGTAGTGGGTGTATACCCACACTTTGTATAGAGGTGGTATATGTATTACCACTCATCTGAGTAGTAAGTGCCACGGCCAGCTGATCATCCCCCCAGCCTCCAACCGCCGCCCACCCTCCAGTCTCCAACCGCCGTCCACCCTCCCGCCCAGCGCCCGTCCAGCGCCCGCCCAGCGCCCGCCCAGCGCCCGCCCATGTCGCAGCTTTCAACAAATAGCCAGGCTTCTCCAAGCCAAGATGAGCCATCAAGCAGGGGTAGACAAGGCAGATGTCAGACGTGTGACAGGGTATGCTATATCCGGTTGAGGGACGATAATGTGCGCATTCATTCCAACAACGGAGTCAGGTGTTTGGGTTCTGAGCGCCCTCCCAGGGAGAACACCAATCAACAGCCCACACCGCCCGTACGGCAAAACACCTCCCAGACCCTCATTCCCATAGAAAATTTATTAGAAGCTATCAAAGCAACATCGGCCAGAACCTTGCAACACATCCCTAAAGCAGCCCGCCCCCATGCAGCAGCCAAATTATCTGCCCTCCTGAGAAAGGTCAACGACTCTCCTGGAACGACCCAAGCATGGCACAACCTCCTAATGTTTGGCAACATATGTCTAGCCACCCCTGCAAGGAGAGACAAAACCTTAGCTGCCTCAGTCATCAAAGCTATAAATGATTTTCCCAGGGAGGACAACCAGGTGCGCCTTCCCACTCGCGCGAGAAACACCCACGGCAGGAAGAGCAATAGTGGCATATCCGAGACATCAAAAATCAGAACATCAGTCACCAAGAAAATAGAAGAAGGAAACACTATTGGCGCAATACGAGTCATCACCAGTGAGGACTCAATTGCCGACAGAGATGCCGCAACAGCTCAAGCCCTAAGGGAGAAACACCCACCCAGGGCTCCGCGTGAGGACGACATTGTACAAGTGGGGGCTACCGGAGCAGAACCTCTCTGGGTGGCTGAATTTGTGGTCCATAAAGCAGCCATGTCCTTCCCTACAGGATCAGCAGGTGGGTTCACAGGACTAAAACCCAACCACCTCAAGCAAATGCTCAACCCTGCACTGGGTGACATTGCAAAGAACCTCTTGGTGGAACTAACCAGATTCACCAACACATGTCTAGCTGGCAACATACCAGCGTCCATAAGACCTATCTTTTTTGGGGCATCTCTCTGTGCTCTAAAGAAAAAGGATGGAGGGATCAGGCCAATAGCTGTGGGCAATTCTCTCCGGCGTCTCGTCGCAAAGGCAGCTGCAAGAACAGTTAGTGATGCAGCGGCCAACATGCTGATGCCAAAACAGCTCGGGTTTGGCATTCCACAAGGGTGTGAGGCGGCAGCCCATGCAGCTCGAGCCTTCATCGCCAACATCACAGACGAAAAGGCCCTTATCAAGCTAGATTTCAAAAATGCCTTCAATTTGGTGCGGAGGGATGCTGTACTCCGTGCGGTTCATAGTCATTTCCCTTCCCTCTACCCTTTTGTACATTTATGCTACAGTGTGGATCTTAAGCTACTTTTTGGCGAACATGAAATTGACTTGCGAGAAGGCGTCCAACAGGGTGACCCCCTTGCTCCTCTCCTTTTCTGCTTAGTCATCAAACAAGTCACAGAGGTCCAGTCCAGCGAGCTTAACATCTGGTTCTTGGATGATGGTACCCTAGCTGGTTCCCAAGACTCAATCCTGGAGGACATCAGAAAAATCCAGGAGCAGGGTGCAGTTTTAGGCCTCACCCTGAACCATTCTAAATGTGAAATAATATGTTCCAACCAGGGCATCGTAGAGAGAATAGAGGGTCTTCTGCCAAATATCCATAAAACTAAACCTGAAGACAGCACACTTCTAGGAGCTCCCCTGGGGTTGAAAGCCATCGATGAGGTCCTTGATAAGAAAATCGCCGACCTAAAGAGGATGGATGGGAGGATTGAGGATATTGATGCTCATGATGCACTCTACCTCATCACCAGATGTCTGTCCCTCCCCAGGTTAACCTACTTTCTGAGGTGTTCACCATCTTACAGTAGCCAAAAACTAAGTGAGTATGACCGGTTACTGAAATCAATGCTAGAAAAAGCCCTTAACCTCTCTCTCGATGACCTACAGTGGAAACAAGCCTCTCTTCCCGTAAGACTTGGGGGCCTCGGACTTCGAACAGCAACGCAAATCGCTGTTCCAGCCTTCCTGTCCTCCTTATCAGCATCCGACGACCTTGTGAAGGAAATTCTACCTGCCCACTTACATCAGCTGGCAGGTGTACATGATCCCAATTTTACACGCTGTGCCACAGAGTGGGCCTCTCGTGCAGGCCAATCACCTCAACCACCATCCCCAAAAGCCCACAAGCAATCCAGCTGGGATGGCCCCATTGTAGATCACGTTGCTGCAGAGTGCCTGGGTGCTGCAACAACACAACACGACATTGCTCGCCTCACAGCAGTAGCAGCACCACATGCAGGGGATTTCCTGTTAGCAACCCCAATGTCGGCAACTGGCACGCGTCTCACACCACACGCCCTCCAAATTGCTGTGGCCCTCCGCCTTGCTGGGTCAATCCACACCAGATATAGGTGTATTTGCGGCGAGGTGGTGGCTGACAGATACGGCCACCATGGCCTACTCTGCCAAAGCACAGGGAGATGGCACTCGAGGCACAGTGAAGTTAATGACATCATCAAGAGGAGCCTCACCACAGCTGGATGCCCAGCTGAAAGAGAGCCCCGTTACCTAACGCCCCGTAACTCTGATGCTCTTATTGGTCGCCCGGATGGTATCACAGTGAACCCCTGGAAGAATGGCAAGCAGTTGGTATGGGACTACACGTGCGTATCAACCCTGGCTAACACCTACATTAACCTCAGTGTTGCACAACCAGGTGGCGCTGCCACCCACAGGGAAGCAGCCAAATCCCGTAAGTATAGAGAACTGGATCACCACTACAATTTTGTCCCCATTGCTTCTGAGACACTCGGTGCCTGGGGTAAAAGTGCTACCAGTTTTTTGAAGGAACTGGGTTCTAGGCTCATTGAAACAACAAGGGACCCAAGAGCTGCAAGCTTTCTTTTCCAGCGCCTCAGTGTGGCGATACAGAGGGGGAATGCGCACTGCTTCCAGGGTTCCTGCTCGCCATCTGAGGAGCTGGAGGAACTCGACAACCTATGATAACCATCTTTGTAACCCATATGTAACTCCTTTTTTGTAACAAAGTTCAAATAAAGTAAATATATATGTGTACATACAAAAGAATGGGGGTGGTAGGAGAAGATAATATTAGTGTTCAGTGAGAAACCACAAGGTCTCCTCTGAATACTTTTTATTTTCTTCTCCGAGGCTATGGGTCCCCACATTGGCACCAGAGGTGGTACCCTCACAAACTTGTATATACATATATATAACTATATATATATATGTATATACATATATATATATATATATATATATATATATATATATATATATATATATATA
This sequence comes from Procambarus clarkii, assembly GCF_040958095.1. Classification (NCBI taxonomy): domain Eukaryota; kingdom Metazoa; phylum Arthropoda; class Malacostraca; order Decapoda; family Cambaridae; genus Procambarus; species Procambarus clarkii. The sequence continues at coordinate 61,952,701 of NC_091151.1, forward strand.
TATGCAAACAAGCCTGAATGGTCCCCAGGACTATATACAACTGAAAACTCACACCCCAGAAGTGACTCGAACCCATACTCCCACAACTGGTATATACAGGGACGCCTTAATCCGCTTGACCATCACGACCGGACAAAAGGAAGTGATAGCCGAGGCTATATGAACCACTTCCCCGCCGGCACTCGGATGGTAATCTTGGGCATAGCATTTTATCAAATCACCTCATTCTTTGGGGCACACGTGAGGAACACGTGTGTGTTCTTAGTTTTTGTGTTCCTCACGTGTGCCCCAAAGAATGAGGTGATTTGATAAAATGCTATGCCCAAGATTACCATCCGAGTGCCGGCGGGGAAGTGGTTCATATAGCCTCGGCTATCACTTCCTTTTGTCCGGTCGTGATGGTCAAGCGGATTAAGGCGTCCCTGTACATACCAGTTGTGGGAGTATGGGTTCGAGTCACTTCTGGGGTGTGAGTTTTCAGTTATATATATATATATATATATATATATATATATATATATATATATATATATATATATATATATATATATATCTAAACATTCCCTCTAATGCGTTATGCGTGGTTTCCTCCGAGGCTATGGGTCCCCCTTCTTCCAGCTAGAGGTGGTACTCCCTTCCTATTGTTTAAAAAAAAAAAATATATATATATATATATATATATATATATATATATATATATATATATATATATATATATATATATATATATATATATATATATATATATATATATATATATATATATATATATATATGTGCTTTTCTCCTACCACCCCCTTCCCTTTTTTTTTTTTTTTTTTTTTTTTTTCCTTTATTGTGTATTTAAAGGTTACAAAACATACAAGACAAATGCCTAAAGGTTATGGATCTCTTGAAGCTCCTCCGCTTCTGGACAGGAACCAAAATATATATAAATGTATATATATGTATGAAATGTATGATATATATGTATGAAATGTGTATATATATATATATATATATATATATATATATATATATATATATATTTTTTTTTTTTTTTTAAAACAATAGGAAGGGAGTACCACCTCTAGCTGGAAGAAGGGGGACCCATAGCCTCGGAGGAAACCACGCATAACGCATTAGAGGGAATGATAAGATCCCCTCCAATATAGTTTCTGTGTGCTTTTCTCCTACCACCCCCTTCCTTAAATATTTTTTGTGCTTTATTATGCATTTGATGGTTACAAGATATACATGGGTTGATACAAAAATAATAATGCAAAAAGGTGCTTAAAGGTTATGGATCTCTTGAAAAACACAACAATGGGAAACATTGATGAATGTCACAGACGGGTTCGATCATTGTTGCAAGTCAAACACTTCTTCGAATTCCTCTGAAGCTGGACTAGTGCCCAAGACGCAACAGGCATTTCCCCTCTGAATCGCAACACTGAGGCGCTGGAACAAGAAACTTTTTGCTCTCTGGTCTTTTGTAGCGCTGATCAATTTGTCCCCCAATTCCTTCAGGAACTTCAATGCACATTTTCCCCACGAACCGAGGGTCTCCGAGCCGATCGGAACAAAGCTGTAGCAGTGTGCTAGACCTCTGTATTTAATAATTTTCTGCGATTCCCTGAAAGAAGCAGCACCCCCGCTTTCACGTGTGCTGTAGTGGAGGTAGGTACTGGCCAGTGTGGCAGCGCACGTGTAGTCCCATACCACTTGCTTACCATCCTTCCAAGGTAGCAAGGTGACCCCATCAGGGCGCTTCTGAGGGTCGTTAGGTCTGGATAAGTGTGGTTCTCTTTGTGCCGGGCAGCGGGCTGTGGCGAGGCTCCTCTTGATGATGTCGTTGACTTCTTCATGTCTTGCAATTTTACCCTGTGATTTACGACATACCAGACCATGACGACCATATTGGTCTGCCATCGCAGTTCCGCAGATGCACCTATGTTCGGTGAGGATAGGGGCGGCAAGGCGAAGGGCAACTCCAATGCGGAGATGTCATGACTGAGGCGAGTTCCCAGGGCTGCATTGGGCACAGCAAATAAAAAATCCCCGGCGTGGGGTGCTGTTACCGCTAGGAGGCGGGCTTTGTTTTCAGCATCAGCGTTGTCAATCATTGCTGTGACAGTCTTTTCCATTATGGGGCTATCCCAGTGGGCCTGCTTGTGGTCTTTTGGGACTTGTGGTCGGGGTTGAGGGTGTGCAATGGTGTCCCATTGTCTGGCTGCCTCGATGAACGTTTGATCATGAGTTCCCGCTGTCTCTCTCATACGCTCTGGTAGGATCTGCCCTACCAATTCGTTGGCTGCTGTACATGAGGATAAGAATGCTGGAAGTGCTACCTCAGTTGCCTTTCGTATGCCTATCCCTCCAAATCTCACTGGCAGTGTTGCTTGGTCCCACTGACTGTCATCTAAATCTAGGTTGAGCGCCTTCCTGAATATTGACCTGAGGAGCTCATCATATTGATTTAGAAGTGGGTTGCCAAAAGTTGGTGCACACCTTTAGAAGTATGTTAGCCTGGGCAAGGTAAGGCACTTTGTGAGAAGGTAGAGGGCATCGTGGGAGTCCAAGTCCCCAATTCTCTCTTCCATCCTCTTTAGGTCTCTAAACTTTTCGTCAAGGACTGCAGCAATGGCATTGTGGCCCAGAGGTGCTCCGAGTAGTGTGCTGTCGGTAGGTTTAACGACTGAGGCTTCTGGTAGAACTGATTTCACTGCTCTAATGATTACTTCACTAGATGCAATAATTTCGCACTTGGAGGGGCTAAGAACGAGACCCATGGACTCCCCCCGTGTCTTCACCAGCTGTAAGTCTTCTAGCAGGGAATCTTGTGTGCCTGCCAGAGTGCCATCATCCAGGAACCAGATGTTGAGCTCGCTGGACAGTCTGGTTGTAATTTCTCGAACCGCTATGCAAAAGAGGAACGGTGCAAGTGGGTCACCCTGTTGAATTCCCTCTGCTGAGGTGACTTCATGTTTGCCAAACAGGAGGGTTGAGTCTTTGCTGTTGCCTTTGCTGAGTCTTTGCTGTATATATATATATATATATATATATATATATATATATATATATATATATATATATATATATATATATATATATATATATATATATATATATATATATATATATATATGTCGTACCTAGTAGCCAGAACTCACTTCTCAGCCTACTATTCCAGGCCCGATTTGCCTAATAAGCCAAGTTTTCCTGAATTAATATATTTACTATAATTTTTTTCTTATGAAATGATAAAGCAACCCTTTTCTCTATGTATGAAGTCAATTTTTTTTATTGGAGTTAAAATTAACGTAGATATATGACCGAACCTAACCAACCCTACCTAACCTAACCTTACCTATACTTATAGGTAAGGTTAGGTTAGGTAGCCAAAAAAAGCTAGGTTAGGTTAGGTTAGGTAGGTTAGGTAGACGAAAAAACATTAATTCATGAAAACTTGGCTTATTAGGCAAATCGGGCCTTGAATAGTAGGCTGAGAAGTGCGTTCTGGCTATTAGGTACGACATATATATATATATATATATAGGTAGGGATGGTTAGGTTCGGTCATATATCCACGTTAATTTTAACAACAATAAAAAAAAATTGACCTCATACATAATGAAATGGGTAGCTTTATCATTTCATAAGAAAAAAATTAGAGAAAATATGTTAATTTAGGGAAACTTGGCTTATTAGGCAAATCAGGCCTTGCATAGCAGGCCGAGAAGTGCATTCTGGCTACTAGGTACGACATATATATATATATATATATATATATGCGAACAAGCCTGAATGGTCCCCAGGACTATATGCGAATGAAAACTCACACCCCAGAAGTGACTCGAACACATACTCCCAGAAGCAACGCAACTGGTAACTACAGGGCGCCTTAATCCGCTTGACCATCACGGCCGTCAAAAGGAAGTGATAGCCGAGGCTATTTGAGCCACTTCCCCGACGGCAACTCGGATGGTAATCTTGGGCATAGCATTTCACCAAATCACCTAATTCTTTGGGGCACACGTGAGGAACACAAATGCGAACAAGCCTGAATGGTCCCCAGGACTATATGCGAATGAAAACTCACACCCCAGAAGTGACTCGAACCCATACTCCCAGAAGCAACGCAACTGGTAACTACAGGGCGCCTTAATCCGCTTGACCATCACGGCCGTCAAAAGGAAGTGATAGCCGAGGCTATTTGAGCCACTTCCCCGACGGCAACTCGGATGGTAATCTTGGGCATAGCATTTCACCAAATCACCTCATTCTTTGGGGCACACGTGAGGAACACAAATGCGAACAAGCCTGAATG